>NW_024705111.1:0-73909 GCF_018977255.1 Callorhinchus milii
GTCTCAGGTTACAGTCGGGGTCTCAGGATACAGTCGGGGTCTCAGGATACAGTCGGGGTCTTAGGATACAGTCGGGGTCTCAGGATACAGTCGGGGTCTCAGGATACAGTCGGGGTCTCAGGATACAGTCGGGGTCTCAGGTTATAGTCGGGGTTTCAGGTTACAGTCGGGTCTCAGGTTACAGTCGGGGTCTCAGGATACAGTCGGGGTCTCACGATACAGTCGGGGTCTCAGGATACAGTCAAGGTCTCAGGATACAGTCGAAGTCTCAGGCTACAGTCGAGGTATTAGGCTACAGTCGGGGTCTCAGGCTACAGTCGGGGTCTCAGGATACAGTCGGGGTCTCAGGTTACAGTCGGGGTCTCAGGATACAGTCGGGGTCTCAGGATACAGTCGGGGTTTGGGCTATTGATACAATACACATTGAGGCCTTTCACATCGGGCGAACATTACAAAGTGCTCGACAGTCCAGGTTTGGCCCCCGAGCTGAGGGTGATGTTGGGTTGAGTTACAGTTGGTTTGGGATTGGATTATGGTTCGCCTTGTAGTGGCCTCTTCCTCCTCACTCTGGGCCTCTTCCTCCCCACTCTGGCCTCTCCTTCCTCACTATGGGCCTCGCCCTGCCCATCTGGGCCTCGCCCTCCCACTCTGGGCCTCTTCCTCCCACTCTGGGCCTCTCCTTCCTCACTATGGGCCTCGCCCTGCCCACTCTGGGCCTCGCCCTCCCCACTCTGGGCCTCTCCCTCCTCACTCTGGGCCTCGCCCTCCTCACTCTGGGCCTCTCCCTCCCCACTCTGGGCCTCTCCTTCCTCAGTACGGGCGTCTCCCTCCGCACTCTGGCCTCGCCCACCTCACTATGGGCCTCGCCCTCCACTCTGGCCCCTCTCCCTCACTTGGACCTCTCGCCCACTCTGGGCCTCTCCCTCCTCACTCTGGGCCTCTCCCTCCTCACTCTGGGCCTCTCCCTCCTCATTCTGGGCCTCGCCCTCCCCACTCTGGGCCTCGCCCTCCCCACTCTGGGCCTCGCCCTCCCACTCTGGGCCTCGCCCTCCCCACTCTGGGCCTCGCCCTCCCCACTCTGGGCCTCGCCCTCCCCACTCTGGGCCTCGCCCTCCCCACTCTGGGCCTCGCCCTCCCACTCTGGGCCTCGCCCTCCCACTCTGGGCCTCGCCCTCCCCACTCTGGGCCTCGCCCTCCCCACTCTGGGCCTCGCCCTCCCCACTCTGGGCCTCGCCCTCCCCACTCTGGGCCTCGTCCTTTGGAAGAGACGTAATCCCAGTCCAGGCTCTGGCTGTTCAGGGGGAAATGAAAGCTGCTGCGTCACTGGTGAAGAGAGGGAAGAGTCTCCTGGTGTCAAGGCCCACAGTCCCCCACATCACATTCATCTTCACGTCATGGCTGTCGCTGGGACCCCATTGTGTCAAATCCACTGATGTGTTGACGTACAAATCCAGTTCATTACACATTACTGAAGCTTTTTGAGACATTTAATGATATCAACACTGTATCAAAGGCAGCAATGATAATGATAATAACTGAGCCACTGGGTATTTGTTCCCAGTCCTGGACGGCTGCTTTAGTGTGGATCCCGTTACATTTCCCAGACGATAGGAACTCAATACATTACTCTGAATCTCTCCCATGTTTTGGTGCAATGAACAAACTCATTGTAAATCCCTTCCAGTCACTCCTGATATCAAACATAGGTTGACCCCGTGTTATGTTTAGAACTCTGAAGCTCGTGTACTGTCCCGCACCAGGCTTCGCGACCACATCACTCCAACCCTCGCCCTCGCTCACCTCCACTGGCTCCCCATCCCCCAGAGGATCCAATTCAAGATCCTCATCCTCACCTACAAGGCCATTCCCGGCCTCGCTCCCTCCTACCTCTCCGACCCACTATCCCCCACGTAGCTGCCCGTAACCTCCGTTCCTCTGGCTCCAGTCTGCTCCACGTCCCCCGCCCCTACCGCCCGACCATCGGTGGCCTTCAGCATCTCAGCCCCAAGGCTCTGGAACTCCATCCCCAGTGCCTTCGCCGCTTCCTCCCTTTCCTCCTTCAAGGCCGGTCTCAAGACCTTTCTCTTTGACCTTCACCCTTCAGCTCCCCTCTCGACTCTCTACCCCCTCCTCGTTCCCTCCCTTCCCTCCCCTTACCCTGACCATTCCCCCTCCTCGCTCCCTCCCTTCCCTCCCCTCACCCTGACCATTTCCCTCCAATGCTCGGGTCCTGACCCAACTGTACATCGCCTTGGGACGTCCTCCCGACGTGAAAGACGCTCTATAAATGGAATCTTGTTGTCTTTTTGTTGTTTAGGGTGTGTACCTACACACAGTGTGAGGTTAGGGTGTGTACCTACACACAGTGTGAGTTTAAGGTGTGTACCTACACACAGTGAGAGTTTAGGGTGTGTACCTACACACAGTGTGAGTTTAGGGTGTGTACCTACACACAGTGTGAGTTTAGGGTGTGTACCTACACACAGTGAGAGTTTAGGGTGTGTACCTACACACAGTGTGAGTTTAGGGTGTGTACCTACACACAGTGTGAGTTTAGGGTGTGTACCTACACACAGTGAGTTTAGTGTGTGTACCTACACACAGTGTGAGTTTAGGGTGTGTACCTACACACAGTGAGAGTTTAGTGTGTGTACCTACACACAGTGAGAGTTTAGGGTGTGTACCTACACACAGTGAGAGTTTAAGGTGTGTACCTACACACAGTGAGAGTTTAGGGTGTGTACCTACACACAGTGAGAGTTTAAGGTGTGTACCTACACACAGTGAGAGTTTAGTGTGTGTACCTACACAAAGCTCCTGAGGACATTTGAGGAGCTGAAATCTGACAGTAAAACCTGACACAGTATAAGTTTACTCACTGGTTATGTTCAGTCGGGTCCCGTTCCCACAGACATCTCCCTCCACACAGCATTGATAGACGGCAGCGTCACTGACTGTCACTCGTCTGAGTATCAGAATGTAGGTGTTATTGGAGGTGACTCTGGACGGCTGGAGACGCTGATTAACAACTTCGTGATCTGTTTTCCTTCCATTTGTATCATGTGTTAAAATCCACTCCCTCTGCTGTCCCGGGAGTTGTCGGTACCAGTGTACATCACTGTGGCTCACGTCTGCGTTCTTCATGGAGCACTGTAACCGGGCCGGGTGTCCCTCTGTGACACGTTCCAGGGTCGGGGACTGAATGAGGAGAGGAGCAGCCACACCTTTAAGGGACAAATCTCCGTCAGTTACAGTCCAGCCTGGAGGGAACAGTCCTACACTGATCACAGGCAATTAGTTTGTTTCAAATCAGTGACTAAACTAAATATTGTCACTAACATTACATTAAATTATAACAATTATATAATACATTTAATTGTATAATCCAACGTGAAGATTCTCCTCAATGGGACAGACCAAAGCTTTTATCTAATCCCGGGGAGTTTGGGGTAGGTATAGAGACCCAAGCCTTGGACTTTAACCAATGTGAGCACTGCCGACTGGCACTGCCGACACTTCCTGCTGCTTGTCCAGCTCGTATCACCGTGAGGTTACATATACTAAATTATAATAATAATCCTCGCATTTGATATAGCGCTTTTCACATCTTCTAGACGTCTCAAAATCCTTCACAGAATAGACTGTAAAGTTAATTGATGGTATATTTGTGGGCAAACAAGGCAGCTAATTGCGCAAAGCAGTGTCCCACAAACAGTCATAGATTGAAGTGACCAATTTATTTAATTTTTCTTGAGGGATTATTATCAGGCGTGTGGAGTACCTTAAATTTCCCAAGTCTTCGCCCGGCTGGGAATCAAACCCAGGTCTCTCGCTTGCGAGGCAAGTGCTCTAACCACTGAGCTGCCGGCCTCCTGCGTAGCTACATCATCCAGACCATCCAGAACCCTACAGTCCACGTCCTCTCCCGCACAAGGATCTGCGACACAATCACCCCATCCTCGCCCGACTCCACTGGCTTCCCATCACACAGAAGATGGAGTCCTGTACTCAATGGTTAGAGCACTCACCTTGCAAGCGAGACACCTGGGTTCAATTCCCGGCAGGTCAGGGCGAAACCTTGGGCAAGTGTCCTTACTCCACACACCTGATAGTAATCCCTCCAAAACAATAATAAATTGTTCTTTTGCGATCCACGACTGTTTGTGAGACACTGCTGTGCGCAATTGGCTGCCGCGTTTCACCCACAAATGTACAGTCAATTCACTTTACAGTGTATTCTGTACGTGGAGTCCTGCAGCTCAGTGGTTAGAGCACTCGCTTTGCAAGTGAGAGACCTGAGTTCTATTCCCGGGGGGTCAGGGCCAAACCTTGGGCAAGTTTCCTTACTCCACACAGAGCCTAATAATAATCCCTCCAAAACCAAAAATTGGTCATTTTCAATCTACGACTGTTTGTGGGACATTGCTGTGCGCAATTGGCTGCCGCGTTCGCCCACAGATATACAGTCAATTCACTTTACAGTGTGTTCTGTGAAGCGCTTTGGGACGTCCTCCAGACGTGAAAAGCGCTATATCAAATGCAAGGATTATTATTATTCTGTGAAATGCTTTGAGACGTCTGGAATACGTGACTATATCAAATGCAAGGATTATTATTATTATTAAATTATAGGATAAAGTTCAAGATCCTGTTCCTAACCTTCAAAGCCCTCCATGATCTTGTTCCCCACTACCTCGGCCACCTGCTAACTCCTGACCACCTGTTCACCCCCTCCACTCAGCGGGCTCTGGCTTGCTTCACGTCCCCCGCCTGGCTCACCCCAATATTGAGGTGTGCACCTTCTACCACTCTGCCCCCACCCTCTGGAACTCTATCTCGCTGTCCCTCCGCCTTACCCCCTCCCTCGACACCTTCAAGACCCAACTCAAGAGCCTTCTCTTCGAATGTGCTTTCGATCACCCAGATTCCCCCCCTTCCCTCCATCCTCCCACACCCTGACTCCCAGCTCGGGTCTGAAACTCTGTCTGTCCAGCCCCTTGGGACGTCCTCCTGACATGAAAGGCGCTATTCAAGTGTGATTTTGCTGGTGGTGTTGTAGCTATAGGACGTCTGTGGAACGACAGGATTCCTGTATAATATTATATAATGTTGTAACAGTGCTCTGGGGGACTGCAGACCCGTCTGCTTCAGAACCAGTACAATCAGATGCCAATCACATTGGTTATTTACCAGAGGTCTTACCTTGAGGCAAACTTCACTCCAAAGCTTTGCCCTTCCCTGGAGGTCTGACTGGTTCAGGATTGAGCAGGTTTGGGCACGGTTCCTGGTGCCTGGCTTGATAACAGGCACCAGGAACAAAAGGGGTGTAGAGGTGTTGGCAGGCAGGATAGATAGTTTGGTTATCATAGAACCATAGAATTATGCAGCACAGAAGGAGGCCATTCGGCCCATTGTGTCTGTGTTGGCTCTTTGAAAAGACCTATTCAATTCTCCCCCGCGCTCTCCCCAGAGCCCTGCACACCTGTCTCCCCCAAATAATTATCTACTTCTCTCACAAAAGTTATTAGCAAGTGTTTAAACTGGGCTCAGGGGTGGTTGGGGTAGTGTAAGACAGCACCCAACCAATTAGGGAAAACCTTAAAGCTTACAAGTGAAAACATAAACCCAAATATAACGGGTCTAACTCCAAAGGTTGGAGTAGAAGAAACAAAAAATGCTTATAAAGTAATTGGGAAAGGCATAAGACAATGGAGCTGTACTTGCATTAATACAAGAAGTCTGACAAGCAAGATGCGTGATCTGGAAGGCCTTGTAGGAGGTGACAGATTGGACATCATTAGCAACACAGAGATATGGTGGAATGACTCCAATCAATGGGATACACACCTGCAAAGTTATAAACTGTTCAGTAGGGACCGTATCAGGAGAAGAGGAGGTGGTGTGGCACGACATATAAACTCCATTAATGAGACACTAGTGAGTGAGGATATACAAAAGGAAAGGGCAGACACAGAATCACTTTGGGTAGAATTAAAAGATGGTAACGAGGTAAGCTATTACTGGGGTCTGCTATAGACTCCCAAGCCTGGGTGACAGCCTCAAAAAAAAGCTCCTGAGGACATTTGAGGAGCTGAAATCTGACAGTAAAATCTGGACACAGTATAAGTTTACTCACTGGTTACTTTGAGTCGGGTCCCGTTCCCACAGACATCTCCCCACACACAGCAGTGATAGACGGCAGCGTCACTGACTGTCACTCGTCTGAGTATCAGAATGTAGGTGTTATTGGAGGTGACTCTGGACGGCTGGAGACGCTGATTAACATCTTCGTGATCTGTTTTCCTTCCATTTGTATCATGTGTTAAAATCCACTCCTTATGCCGTCCCGGGAGTTGTCGGTACCAGTGTACATCGGTGCGGCTCACGTTGGCGTTCTTCATGGAGCACTGTAACCGGGCCGGGTGTCCCTCTGTGACACGTTCCAGGGTCGGGGACTGAATGAGGAGAGGATCAGCCGCACCTTTAAGGGACAAATCTCCGTCAGTTACAGTCCAGCCTGGAGGGAACAGTCCTACACTGATCACAGGCAATTAGTTTGTTTCAAATCAGTGACTAAACTAAATATCGTCACTAACATTATATTAAATTATAACAATTATATAATACATTTGATTGTATAATCCAACGTGAAGATTCTCCTCAATGGGACAGACCAAAGCTTTATCTAATCCCGGGGAGTTTGGGGTAGGTATAGAGACCCAAGCCTTGGACTTTAACCAATGTGAGCACTGCCGACTGGCACTGCCGACACTTCCTGCTGCTTGTCCAGCTCGTATCACCGTGAGGTTACATATACTAAATTATAATAATAATAATCCTTGCGTTTGATATAGAATACATCAACAACAACAACAACTTGGATTTATATAGCGTCCTCCACGCCGGACAGCGTCTCAGAGTGCTTTTCTATATCATTTCTATATCAACTGAGGCAATGGAGTGAAGAGCAACAGAGTGAGAATTCTGTTTGGGAATTAGGTGAGAGTGGGAATTAGGTGCAGGTGAGAACTTGTAAAAGAGAAACAAATCCCCCAAGAGCCTGCACAAAAGGTCACAGCCCTGTGGCGGTAGGTGTTGAGTGGGCGTTTAGTATATACGGAGTGTGAGCAAGCGAATAAAAGGTGTGAAATTACTTGTTTTTACCTACTTACCCCAAAACTGTTGAGACAAAACATGTCTGAAAACCTGGCAGGGCAGCTGAGACCCATTCCATGTACACTGTGTGCCATGTGGGAACTGCAGGATGGTTCATGTGTTCTGGACAAACACGTGTGTGTGTAGGAAGTACCCCCGGCAGCTTGAGCTGGAGCTCAGGGTCACTGAGCCTGAGGAGGGACTACAGTCACTACACAGGAAATGGGAGAACAAAGAATTTATGGATCGAACTTTTCAGGAGGTGGTCCCCCACAGCCACAGAGAGTTCAGGGGGTGGTCACCCCACAGCCACAGGGAGTAGGAGGTGGTCACCCCACAGCCACAAAGGGCTCAGAAGAAGGGTGAGTGGGTGACCATCCGATGTGGAGCAAAAAAAGAACAGGCAGAAATGCCCTAAGAGTGTGGCACTCACACACTGGTTCTCAGTACTGGATACCGGTGAGGACACCTCTGAGAGAAGAGTCCAAAGGTAACCGATGTTCAGGGGGACAAGGGGAGAAACACCAACGCTGCTGTTATCGGGGATACAAACAGTTAAAGGGACAGACAGGCGTATTTGCCATAAAGGCCGGGCTCGCGCCTGGTATGCTGCCTCCATGGGGTCGGGGTGCAGGACGTCACGGAACAGGTGCAAAATATCCTACAGGGGGGGAGAGAAAATCCGGAAGTTGTGGTCCACGTCGGGATCTATGATGTAGGTGATAAAAGGGCTGAGACCCCACAGGGAGAATATCAGAAGCTTGGGAAGAAGCTAAAGAGCAGGACCTCAACGGTGGTGATCTCGGGATTACTCCCAATGCCTTATACAACAACAACAACAACAAGATTCCATTTATAAAGCGCCTTTCACGTCAGGAGGACGTCCCAAGGAGCTGCACAGTTGGGTCATGACCCGAGCAGGGGGAAATGGTCAGGGTGAGGGGAGGGAAGGGAGGGAGCGAGGAGGGGGAAATGGTCAGGGTGAGGGAGGGAAGGGAGGGAGAGAGGAGGGGGAAGAGAGTCGAGAGGGGAGCTGAAGGCTCGGTCAAAGAGAAAGGTCTTGAGACCGGCCTTGAAGGAGGAAAGGGAGGAAGCGGCGAAGGCACTGGGGATGGAGTTCCAGAGCCTGGGGGCTGAGAGGCTGAAGGCCCGACCACCGATGGTAGGGCGGTTGGGGCGGGGGACGTGGAGCAGACCGGAGCCAGAGGAACGGAGGGTACGGGCAGGTAGGTAGGGGGATAGTAGGTCGGAGAGGTAGGAGGGAGCAAGGCCGTGAATGGCCTTGTAGGTGAGGATGAGGATCTTGAAATCAATCCTCTGGGTGATGGGGAGCCAGTGGAGGCGAGCGAGGGTGGGAGTGATGTGGTCCCGAAGCCTGGTGCGGGACAGTACACGAGCTGCAGAGTTCTGAATGACCTGCAGCTTGTGGAGGGAGGTGGCGGGAAGGCCGGCGAGGAGAGAGTTCCCGTAGTCCAGCCTTATACAAGTGAACACCAAACTGGGAGGATCAAACACATGAATGCCTGGCTGGAGAAATGGTGCAGGAAGGAGGGCTTCAGCTTTCTAAGCCACTGGGTCAAGTTCTGGGGCAGATGGGGCATGTGCACGAGGGATGGGTTTCACCTGAGCAGGGTTGGGACCAATGTCATTGCAACAAGGATAACAAATGCTGTTGGAAAGCATTTAAACTGATTTTGAGGGGGGATGGGGATCAGAATGAATGTCGAATTCAAGATCCTCATCCTCACCTACAAGGCCATTCACCCTGACCATTTCCCCCCAATGCTCGGGTCCTGACCCAACTGTACAGCGCCTTGGGACGTCTTCCCAACGTGAAAGGCGCTCTATAAATGGAATCTTGTTGTTGTAGCATCAGGGAGGGGAAACGAGTTACATATTGGATGAGGAGAGACAAACAGAAATGAAATAAGGAATAGTCCAGCAAACAGTGGAAAGAGATGGGGGAGAGATGTAAAGTGGATTAAGCCGATATTGGAGTACCTGTGTGTAAATGCACAGAGAGTGACGAATAATATTGGTGAGCTGCGACTCAAGGAGCCACATGGGGTTATGATGTAGTGGCAATTACGGAGACTTGGCTCAAGCAAGGACAGGAATGGGAGCTGAATATTCCTGGCTACATCCTATTCAGGAGGGATAGGGAAGGGAAAAAGGCAGGAGGGATGGCAATATTCATTAGGGACGCAGTCACAGTACTGGAACAGGACGATGTGTTAGTGGGTCCAAAAACTGAATCTATTTGGTTAGAGTTATGGAGCAGAAAAGGAGCTGTTACTGTTAGGTATTTACTATAGACCTCTAAATAGTGGGAAGGAGATAGATGAGCAAAATCTGCAGTAGATTTCGGAGAGATGCAAATCCAATAGAGTAGTGATAATGGGGGACTTCAATTATCCTCACATAGACTGGGAAACACAGCGTGTAAAGGGCAAGGAAGGGGAGGAATTCCTGAAATATGTGCAAGAGAACTTTCTGGATCAGTATGTTTCCAGCCCAACGAGGAAGGAAGCAGTGCTGGATTTAGTTCTGGGAAATGAAGTGGGGCAAGTGGAGCAGGTTTCAGCAGGAGAGCATCTGGACAACAGTGATCACAACATCATTAGGTTTAGAATAGTTATGGAAAAGGACCACAATCAATCAAAGGTAAAGGTAAAGACTCTCAATTGGAAGCGGGCTAACATCAGTGAGTTAAAAAGGGACCTGGCCAAGATAGACTGGAAAAAAAATTGGCAGGTAATACAGCAAACGAACAATGGGAAGCCTTTCAGGAGGAGATAGTTCGGGGACAGAGCAAATACATTCTCACAAAGGGGAAAGGTAGGACAGTCAAACCTCCCTGGATGACTAAGGAAATTGGGATTAAAATGAAACAGAAAAAAGAGGCTTATGACAAATGTCAGGTCCAAAACACACAGGATAGTCAAATAGAATGTAGGAAGTACAGAGGAGAAGTGAAAAGGGAAATAAGAGGGGTGAAGAGATTGCTATAGACTCCCAAGCCTGGGTGACGGCCTCGATCTGGAACTGTGGCATGAGATAAGGAAGGTGACCAGCAAGGGACCAACCACAGTAGTTGGAGATTTTAAACTTACCGGAGATTGACTGGGATAGCCATGTGTCTGCTGGTGAAACAGGGAAGGGGTTTCTCGAGTTAAGGGAAGGCTGTTTTATGACTCAGTTTGTATAGAGCCAACAAAGGGAGATAACATCTTGGATTTAATAATGAGCAACAGATGATCAAATCTTCACCATTAGACATCACAGAACAGGTGTGAAACCTTCTATAGGGGGAAGGGGAACATCCAGAAGTCGGGGTCCATGTTGGCATCCATGATGTAGGGGCAAAAATGGCCTGAGATCCTACAGGGAGAGTATCAGAAGTTAGGGAAAAAGCTAAAGAGTAGGACCTCAAAGGTGGTGATCTCTGGATTACTCCCAGAGCCTCGTGCAAGTGAGTTCGGGAGCGGAGTCAAGGAGGAGGAGTGGAGCTGAGGCCTAGCAGCGGGTATTAAAACCCCACGAGGTGAGGGGTGTCGCACATCTACAAAAGTGATTTTGGCATGACGTCATAACTAAAAAATGGCCTGGCAGCCCCGGTCACTGCCATCCCAGCCATCACCACACAGCCTGAGGGCTGATGCCAACCCACTTATTGCTCGCTCCCGGTCTCTGTGTGCTCCCCGCCCGAGCCTCCCCCTCCACTCTAAATGTCTCTCCTCCCACCCCTCAATGTCTCTCCTCCCACCCCCCTCTATCCGCTACTCCCCTCTGACCTTCTCTCCCACCGCCCTCCCCGCCTTCTCTCTCTCCACGACCCCATCACCGCTGCCCTCTGCTCCAGCCTCGGCATCCTCCACCGGGCTCTTCGTGGCTCCCGGCACTGGCTGTCCCAGAGCAGCCACCCCACGTGTCCCATTACTCACTCCCTCCGCTCAAACCGCCTCCTTAAGGCAAACACAACTTCCCCCTCCATCATACGTAGACCTCCACAACTCTCCATTCACACCACTCTCTACAGCCATCTCCCTGTACGCCCCCAAATCCTCTCCGCATCACTCTCTCCTCCCTTTCCTCACCACCAGCAAACCCACCCGCATTTCCTTTCAAAATGTCCGTTCCCTCTCTAACAAAGCCCTCACCACCCATGACCTCATCCTGGATGATCACCTCGACATTCTTGGGTTCATCGAAACATGGCTCTCCCCCAATGTCCCCTTCCCCCGAGTTGAAGCCTCCCCTCCAGGCTACACCTTCACCACACCCCCCGGCCAAATCAACATGGTGGCGGGGTAGACCTCATCTCCAAAGCCTCCCTTGGCCTCACTCCCTACTCCTCTGGCTGCTTCCCCTCCTTCAAGAACCTCACCCTCTTCCATCCCTCTCTCCCATTGAAAATCCTCCTCGTCTACCCGCCCCTAAGCCCCCCGGCTCCTTCCTCTCTACATCTCTACTCTCCTCTCTTCCCTGTCCCTCTGCTCCAAGCGCCTGCTCATAATGGGCGATTTCAATCTCCACCTAAACTCCCCTTACACCACTTCTGCCGATTTCACTGTCCTCCTCTCCTTAAACCTCATCCTTCGCATAAACTCACCCACCCACAACCTTGGTCATGCCCTCGACCTCGTCATTACCCACGGCCTTGACATTTCCGACCTTAGCACAGTGGACAAGGCCATTTCGGATCACTTCCTCATCTCATTCTCCTCTCACATCCCTCTCTCCTCCACCAAGCCCTCAACCATTATCTACCACCCGTGGAAAAGGCTACCCCCTGAGACCCTCACAAACGCCCTCTCATCATCAAACATCCTATCCCTCTGGCCTTCCACGCACAGAGATCCTAAAGCAGCCGTCCAGTTGCTCCCTGATCATCCCTCATCCACCTTCAACTCCCTCTTCCCCCTAAAATCCAGGACCATCTCCAAACCCACCCGATCCCCCTGGTACAACCACCATCTCCAAACCCACCCGATCCCCCTGGTACAACAACCATCTCCAAACCCACCCGATCCCCCTGGTACAACCATCTCCAAACCCTCCCGATCCCCCGGTACCACAACCATCTCCAACCCCTCCCGATCCCCCGGTACCACAACCATCTCCAACCCCTCCCGATCCCCCGGTACCACCACCATCTCCAAACCCACCCGATCCCCCTGGTACAACAACCATCTCCAAACCCACCCGATCCCCCTGGTACAACCATCTCCAAACCCACCCGATCCCCCTGGTACAACAACCATCTCCAAACCCCCGATCCCCCTGGTACAACAACCATCTCCAAACCCTCCCGATCCCCCTGGTACAACAACCATCTCCAAACCCTCCCGATCCCCCTGGTACAACAACCATCTCCAAACCCACCCGATCCCCCTGGTACAACAACCATCTCCAAACCCACCCGATCCCCCTGGTACAACCACCATCTCCAAACCCTCCCGATCCCCCTGGTACAACCACTGTCTCCAATCCCACCCGTTCCCCCCGATACAACAACCCTCATCCTTCACTCATTCCTCCCCATCTCTCCCTCCTCTTTCTCACCAACCACCACTTCAATGAAACCCACCACCTGCTGCCTCGACCCCTTCCCCACCAACTTGCTGGTCACACAGCTCCCCCTCCTCTGCCCACTACTGGCTGACGTCATCAACCAGTCCCTCTCCTCTGGATCAGTCCCTGACCCCTCAAAACTGCTGTCATCACCCCCCTCCTCAAAAACCCTCCCGAGATCCCTCAAACCCCGGCCACTATCGCCATATATCTAACCTGCCCTTCCTCGCAAAAGTTCTAGATCGCGTTGTTGCCAACCAACTCCGCGCACACCTCTCCTCCCACTCCCTCTTCGAACCCCTCCAGTCCGGTTTCCGCCCACCGGACAGTACAGAGACTGCGCTCGTGAAAGTCAAAATGACATCCTCTCTATCTGTGACCGGGGCTCCCTCTGCCTCCTTGTCCTCCTGGACCTCTCTGTCATGTTTGACACAGTCGATCACTCCATCCTCCTCCACCACCTTTCCTTCGTTATCCACCTCAGTGGGACCGCACTCGCCCGGTTCGAGTCCTGTCTCACAAACCACCAGCAGTACATCTGCACAAATAGCTTCTCCCGCTCTCACACGGTCACCTGCGGGTACCCCAAGGATCCATCCTTGGCCCCCTCCTCTTTCTGACCTACATGCTCCCTCTTGGGGATGTCATCCGCAGACATGGGGTACATTTCCACATGTACGCGGATGACACTCAAATCTATTTTTCCACCTCACTTTGCGCCCCCCCCAGTCCCCAATGTTCTGCCTGTCAGACCTCAGGGGTTGGATGAGCGCAAACTTCCTTCAGCTGAACGTTGACAAGACGGAAGCCATACTCTTTGGCTCTCGTCAACGTCTGAAATCTCACGGTTCTCACCTCCTCCACCTGCCCGACCTCCCCCTAAAACTCTCCGAACCCATACGCAACCATACGCAACCCAGGCATCAGGTTCGACCCCCAGTTATCCTTCCTCCCCCACATCCGGTCCCTCACCAGCACCGCCTTCTTCCACATCCGACACATCGCCCGTCTCCGCCAATACCTCTCCCCAAAAGCCACTGAAACCCTGGTCCAGGCCTTTGTCACCTCTCGGCTGCACTACTCTAACGCCCTCCTCACCGGCCTCCCCTCCACTGCCATCCATCAAATCCTGATCATTCAAACCTCTGCCGCCCGCACCAAACCCCTCTCCCCGATCCCCCAGTCCTGGCCCTCCCCCCACACCCAAACCCCTCCCCGATCCCCCCAGTCCTGGCCCTCCCCCCCACACCCAAACCCCTCTCCCCGATCCCCCCAGTCCTGGCCCTCCCCCCACACCCACACCCCACTCCCCGATCCCCCCAGTCCTGGCCCTCTCCCCCACACCCAAACCCCACTCCCCGATCCCCCAGTCCTGGCCCTCCCCCCACACCCAACCCCACTCCCCGATCCCGCCAGTCCTGGCCCTCCCCCCACACCCAAACCCCTCTCCCTGATCCCCCAGTCCTGGCCCTCCCCCCACACCCAAACCCCTCTCCCCGATCCCCCCAGTCCTGGCCCTCCCCCCACACCCAAACCCCTCTCCCTGATCCCCCCAGTCCTGGCCCTCCCCCCACACCCAAACCCCTCTCCCCGATCCCCCAGTCCTGGCCCTCCCCCCACACCCAAACCCCACTCCCCGATCCCCCAGTCCTGGCCCTCCCCCACCCCCCCACCCGATCCCCCAGTCCTGGCCCTCCCCCCAACACCCAAACCCCACTGCCCGATCCCCCCAGTCCTGGCCCTACCCCCCACACCCAAACCCCACTGCCTGATCCCCCCAGTCCTGGCCCTCCCCCCCACACCCAAAGCCCACTCCCCGATCCCCCCTGTCCTGGCCCTCCACCCCCCACCCCCAAACCCCTCTCCCCACTCCCCCCAGTCCTGGTCAGACTGCACCGGCTCCTGTCCCGGAGAGGATCCACTTCAAGATCCTCACTCTTGTCTTCAAATCCCTCCACTCCTCTGCCCCTCCGACCTCTCTGACCTCCTCTCTCCTCACAACAGTACCCATTGCCTTTGTTCCTCAGGTCTGACCTCCTCCTCGTCCCCCGAGGCCTCCGCTCCCCCATCGGTGGCTGTGCCTTCAGCCACTGCGTCCCGAGGCTCTGGAACTCCCTCCCTCACTCCCTTCCCCTCATCCCCTCTCTTCCCATTCTCAGGTCTCAGCTGAAGACCCTTCTTTTCGACCTTTGGTCACCTTCCCCACTAACCCTGGCTCCTCCCCCTCCCCCTGGCCCTCCCCTGGCCCCTCCCCCTGACACCTGCCCCTCCCCCTGGCTCCTCCCCCTGGCACCTGCCCCTCCCCCTCTCCGGGCTCCTCCCCCTCACCTAGCTCCTCCCCCTCCCTGGCCCCTCCCCTCCCCTGGCTCCTCCCCTGCCATGGCTCCTCCCCCTCCTCTTGACTCCTCCCCCTGACTCCTGTCCCTCCCCCTCCCCCAGTTCCTCCCCCTCCCTGGCTCCTCCCCTCCCCTGGCTCCTCCCCTGCCATGGCTCCGCCTCCCTCTGGCTCCTCCCCCTCCCCCTGGCTCGGCCCCGTTACTGTGACGTGCTCTGAGACGCTGTTGGGTGTGAGGGCGCTATATAAATCCAAGTTGTTGTTGTTATCAAAACAGTAGATCAAATGCATGAATTCATGGCTGGAGATATGGTGCAGAAAGCAGAGCTTCCGGTTCCATAAGACCATAAGACGTAGGAGCAGGAGTAGGCCATTCAGCCCCTCGAGCCTGCCCCGCCATTTAATAAGATCATGGCTGATCCTCTAACCTAATTCCATTTACCCGCCATATCCCTTAAATCCCTCTATCCTTCAGAAATTTATCAACCTCAGTCTTGAATATGTTCAAGGACTGAGTATCCACTCCTCTGGGGAAGAGAATGCCACAAATTCACTACCCTCCGAGTGAAGACATGTTTCCTCAACTCACCTCCGCTAAGGCGATTAAAAACACGGTTATGGCCCTAGAAAGGGACAATGTACTACAGGGCACAAAAATCTATTTGGTTAGAGTTAAGGAGCAGAAAAGGAGCTGTTACTGTTAGGTGTGTACTACAGACCTCCAAATAGTGGGAAGGAGATAGATGAGCAAATCTGCAAAACCAATAGAGTAGTGATAATGGGAGACTTCAATTATTCTCACATAGACTGGCAAAATAACAGGGTAAAGGGCAAGGATTCCTGAAATGTGTGCTGGATAACTTTCAGATCAGTATGTTTCCAGTCCAACGAGGAAGGAAGAAGTGCTGTGTCTAGTTTTGGGGAATGAAGTGGCGCAGGTTTTAGGAGGAGAGGATCTGGAAAACAGTGATCACAACATCATTAGGTTTAGAGTATTTATGGCCAGGGACAAGGAGCAATCAAAGGTAAAGGTAGTCAACTGGAAGAGTGCAAATATCAATGAGTTAAAGAGGGGCCAACCAAGGTGGACTGGAAAGAAAGATTGGCAGGTAAAATGAGCAATGGGAAGCCTTCAATGAGGAGATAGTTTGGGGACAGAACAAATACATTCCCACAAGTGGGAAAGGAGGGCATCCAAACCTCCCTGGATGAATAAGGAAATTTGGATTAAAACCAGAAAAGGGAGGCTTATGATAAATGTCAGGTCCACAATACAGAAGATAATCAAATAGAATATAGTTAGCCAGTCAGCGGCAGGAGAGCGAGGGCCGAGGGGTGAGGGCCGAGGGGCAGGGCGAGGGGCGAGAGGTGGGGCAGGGCGAAGGGTGGGGCAGGGTGAGGGGCGGGGCGAGGGGCGGGGCGAGGAGAGCAGGCAGTGTCAGCGGATAAAAAACAGTGAGAAAATTAAAAGTGACATCAGAGCAACGTCAATATCAACACTAACTACAGACTAACAGTAACAACTATCAACACATCACACACCACGGAATTAACTTGATTAACTTACCTTGATTGATTTAACTTAACTTGATCAACTTAATTGGATCAACTTGATTAAATTAAAAATTATTTAACTTAAGTTAACTAACTAACTCAAGTTGGAAGAGGTGACAATGGCCCGGCAGGTGTTATGTGAGGAGTGTGCCATGTGGGAGCTGACGGAGGGCAGTCTGACCCCGGGCGACCACATCTGCAGAAGATGTCTGCAACTGAGGCAGCTCCAGCTCAGAGTGGCGGAGTGGCTCAGAGTGTCAGAGTGGCGGAGCTGGAGTCCGAGGTGCAGACACTGCGGAGTATCAGAGACAGTGAGTGCTTCCTGGATAGCGACATCCTGGAGCCAGTCACTCCCCTGAGGGAATATACGCTCAACATTGATTATGGTCAGGATAGGTCAATGGACAGTCAGGAGGTCGGGGGGACAACGGAAAGAGTGGTAGTAAATCCGGCATTAACCTGGAACAACACGTATGAGATCCTTGGAACTTGTATCGACAAGGAAGCCGGTGAGGGGGCAGGAAAAACTATCTCTAACACTGGGGCAAACGAGCGGATAGTTGTCGTCATTGGTGACGAGTCTGTTAGACAGACAGACGCCATCATCTGCAACCCCAACCAAAGGCTTCGCTGCCTCCCTGGGGCCGGGGTGAAGGAGGTCTCGGCAGGGCGAGAGGATAACTTAAAATACGAGGGTAAGGATCCGTTGGTGGTACTTCACATCAGTACCAATGACATCAGTAGAGTCGACCAAGATGACTTGAGAAGGGAATTCGAAGAGCTGGGGTCCAAATTGAAGGCGAGATCATCGAAGGCGGTAATATCGGGACTACTGCCTGTACCGTATGACAACTGGTACAGGAACAAACAAATTAAGGACTGCAACGCGTGGCTGAAAGAGTGGTGCGGAACTCAGGGGTTCTTTTTATGAGCCATTGGCACGAGTATTGGGGGAAAAGAGAGCTCTTTCAGAGAAGAGGCTGCATTTAAATCGGGCTGGGACAAATGTCCGAGCTAAATGAATTAACAGGGAAATAAGTAGGAATTTAAACTGGTAAAGGGGGGAATATATAGGTAAGAGAAACCATAAGTTAGCATTAGAAACAGTAAAGATGACAGTGCAGAATAGCAGCAGATAATAGGAATATGTTAACGAGGGGTAAGAAGCTTTGGCAAAGCAGATAAGGAATCAGAGAGTAGAGGAAATGGTAGGAAATTAAACATGTTATAGCTGAATGCACGAAGCATTCAAAATAAAACTGATGAACTAAAGGCACAGATACACACATATGGGTACGATCGAGTGTCCATCACTGAAACGTCGTTTCAAGGAGATCGAGGGTAGGAGTTAAATATTCCAGGGTTCTCAGTTTACAGGAAAGACAGGCACTGTGGGAAACAAGGTGGGGGGGGGGGGGGGGGAGAGCCCTGTTAATTAGGGATGAAATAAAAGCAGTGGAGAGGAAGGATCTGAAATCCGATGACCAGGAGGTAGAGACAATATGGGTGGAAATAAAAAATAATAAAGTGCAGAAAATATTAATGGGAGTGGTTTATGGACCCCAAACAGCCATCACAGGTATCAATCAGGAAATCAGTGGAGTGTGCAGGAAAGGTACAGCGATAATAGTGGGTGATTTCAATCTCCACATAGATTGGAAAAACCAAATCGGCAAAAGTAGGTCAGAAGAAGAGTTCATTGAGTGTATGAGAGATAACTTTCTGGAGCAGCCGAGGAACCAACTGGGACAGGCCATCCTAGACCTTGTTTTGTGTAACGAAACGGCGAGTTGGCAGTGTAGGTATTAAGAGTCCTCGAGGGCAGAGTGATCACAATATGATTGAATTCTGCATTAAGTTAGAGAGGGATATAGTTAAATCCGAGGCAAGTATTCTGAATTTAAATAGGGCTAATTTTGTAGGTATGAGGAAAGATTTAGGTAAAATAGACTGGAGAATCAGATTAAGAGGTAAAAATGTAGACCAACAGTGGCAAATATTTAAGGATGTAGTGCATAATTCTCAGCGGTCGCATATTCCCTTTGCGGAATAAGAGCACCACAGGGAAAGCAATTGATCCGTGGCTAACCTGAGCAGTAGGGAAAGCATCAAATTAAAAGAAAAGGCTTATAAAACTGCCAAGAAAAGCAGCAAATCTGAAGATTGGGAGAGTTTTAGAAACCAGCAAAATAAAACTAAAAAACTCATTAAGAGCGAGAAAAAGGAGTATGAGGGTGAGCGAGCGATGAACACTAAGTCTGATTGTAAAAGTTTTTATAAATACATTAAGAGGAATAGGCTGTGAGAGTAAATGTAGGTCCACTACAGTCAGAGACGGGAGAAGTTGTAATGGGGGATAAGGACACGGCAGAGTCCCTAATGGGTACTTTGCATCTGTCTTCACCCGAGAAGACACAACCAGTCTGTCAGCAATACAGATGCACCAAAGGGATAAGGACAGGGAGCAACTTAGGGAAATTTTCATTAGTAGAGAATTGGTGTTGGGAAACTGTTAGCACTAAAATGTGACAAATCCCTGGTCCGGATTCCAGGGTTTTAAAAGAGGAGCTTATGAGATAGTGGAGGCCTTGTGTCTGATCTTCCAAAATTCCTTGGATTCTGGAACAGTCCCCATGGATTGGAAGATCGCAAATGTCACACCACTATTTAAAAAAGGTGGAAAGGAAAAGATGGGGAACTATAAGGCAATTAGTCTCACATCAGTGATAGGAAAAATGTTAGAATCATTAATAATAATAATCCTTGCATTTGATATAGCGCTTTTCACGTCGGGAGGACATCCCATAGCGCTTCACAGAACACACTGTAAAGTGAATTGACTGTATATTTGTGGGCGAACGCGGCAGCCAATTGCGCACAGCAATGTCCCACAAACAGTCGTAGATTGAAAATGACCAATTTATTATTGTTTTTGGTTTTGGAGGATTATTATTAGGCTCTGTGTGGAGTAAGGAAACTTGCCCGAGGTTTGGCCCTGACCCCCCGGGGATTGAACTCAGGTCTCTCGCTCGCAAAGCGAGTGCTCTAACCACTGAGCTACAGGACTCCACATTGATTAAGGATGTGGTAGTGTGGTATTTAGGGCACAATATAATTAGGCCAAGTCAACATGGCTTTACAAAAGGGAGGTCACGTTTGACAAATCTCAGAGTTTTTTGAGGATATTTCCAGTAAACTCGATAAGGGTGAATCATTGTTGTGGTCTATTTGGACTTCCAGAAGGCATTCGATAAGGTGCCGCATAAAAGGTTAGTCCAAAAGATAAGGGCCCATGGAATTGGGGGGAACATATTAACGTGGATTGGGGAATGGTTAACGGGTGGGAAACAAAGAGTAGGGATAAACGGGTCCTTTTCAGATTGGCGGGATGTGACTACTGGAGTGCCACAAGGATCAGTCCTTGGGCCTCAGCTATTTACCATCTATATCAACGATCTTGATGAGGACATCAAAGTTAATATATCTAAATTTGCGGATGACACAAAACTAAGAGGAAGTGCCAACACAGAGGACGACATTAAAAAAAATGCAGCGCGACATAGATAGGTTAGGTGATTGGGCAGGTAGGTGGGACATGAAGTATAATGTAGGGAAGTGAGAAGTCATCCACCTCCGGAGCAAAAACAGTAGAGCGGGTTATTGTTTAGAAGGGGAGAGATTGGAATGTGTCAGCGTCCAGAGGGACTTGGGTGTCCTTGTACACAATCACAGAAAGTTAGTCTGCAGGTGCGGCAGCGATTAGGAAGGCGAACGGTATGTTAGCGTTCATTATGAAAGGATTAGAGTATAAGAGTAGGGAAGTCTTGCTGCCACTGTATAGGGCCCTGGTGAGACCACACCTGGAATACTGTGTGCAGTTTTGGTCTCCCCATTTAAGGAAGGATGTACTTGCCTTGGAGGGGGTGCAGCGTAGATTTACTGGGTTAGTGCCAGGGATGGAGGGGATGAGTTACGAGGAGAGGCTGACCAATTTGGGGCTATATTCTCTAGAATATAGAAGAATTAGAGGGATGTTATAGAAACCTATAAGATCATCAAAGGCATGATAGAGCAGATAGTGGGAGATTGCGTCCCCCGGTTGGAGAAACTAAAACCAGGGGTCACAACCTTAAAATCAGAGGCCAACCCTTTCGCACTGAGTTGAAGAAGAACTTCTTCACTCAAAGGGCAGTGAATGTATGGAACTCACTACCCCAAAGGGCTGTTGACGCTCAGTCCTCGAACATATTCAAGACTGAGATTGATAGGTTTCTTATTGCAAAAGGGACTAAGGGATATGGGGATAAGGCGGGGGGGGGGGGGGGGGGAGGCTGGCTGGGGTGGGGGGGGGATATGGGGATAAGGCAGGGGGTGGGGAGGCTGGGTGAGAGGGGGAGGCTGGCTGGGGTTGGGGGGATATGGGGATAAGGCAGGGGGGGTGGAGGCTGGGTTTGGGGGCATATGGGGATAAGGTAGGGTCAGGTTATTAGCTGGAGTTAGATTAGAAGATCAGCCATTGAATGGTGGGGCAAAGGCTCGAAGGGCCGAATGGCCTCCTCCTGCTCCTACATGTTATGTTATGTTAAACTACAGAGGAGAACTGAAAAAGGAAATAAGAGGCAAAGAAATTATATGAGATAAGATTAGTGGGTAACATAAAAGGGAACCTAAGGTCTTTTAAAGCATATAAAGAATAAAAGGTTAGTCAAAGGTAGGGGTGGGGTCCAATTAGGGACCAAAGAGGAAATCTTCTTGTGGAGTAGAGGGCACAACTGACGTATTGAATGAGGACTTTGCATCTGTCTTTACAAACAAAGAGGATGCAGCCAATGCCACAGTATGGGAGGAGAGGGGAGAGAAATTGGATAAGAATAAAAGAAGAGGAGGTACTCACGTAGATAAGTCACCTGGTCCGGACGGATGCATCCTAGGTTACTGAGGGAAGCAATGGTGGAAACAGCGGAGGCTCTGGCCACAATCTTTCAATCCTCCTTGGACACCAGGGTGGTGCCAGAGGACTGAGGAGTTGCAAATATACAAAAAGGGGCAGAAGGATAAACTCGGGAACTACAGGCCAGTGCCTAACGTCAGTAGTGGGGAAACTTCTGGAGACTATAATCCGGGACAATATAAACTTTCATTTAGAAAAATATGGGTTAATAAAGAACAGTCAACATGAAATTGTTAAAGACCGATCATGTCTAACAAACCTGATGATTTTTTGATGAAGTAACGGAGAGGGTGGATGAAGGGAGTGCAGTTGATGTCGTTTATACGGATTTTCAAAAGGCATTTGATAAAGTGACACATCAGAGACTTGTTAGTAAAACAGAAGCCCCCGGGATTAAAGGGACAGTGGCAGCGGATACAGAACTGTCTGGGAGACAGAAAGCACAGAGTGGTGGTGAACAGTTGTTTTTCTGACTGGAGGGGAGTGAGCAGTGGTGTCCCCCAGGGGGTCAGTATTGGGGCCACTGCTGTTTTTGATCCATATAAATGACATGGACTTGGGTATAGGAGGACAATTCCCAAGTTTGCAGATGATACTAAGCTGGAAAAGCAGTAAACAGTGCGGAGGATAGTAACAGACTGCAAATGGCCATAGACAGACTGGTAACACGGGCAGACACGGGGCAGATGAAGTTTAATGGGGAGAAATGCAAAGTGATCCATTTTGGGAGGAGGAATGAGGAGAGGAATATAAGCTGATGGGACAATCTTAAAGGGGTGAAGGGACCGAGAGACCTGGGGGTCATATAGTAAATCTCTGAAGGTGGCCGGACAGGGAGATACAGCTGTTAAAAAAGCATCCGGACACGAGGCTTTATAATTAGGGCCATAGAGTACACAAGTCAGGAAGTCATGATGAGGGTCACTCGGGGAGAGCAATCAGGACAGAGCGGAGGCTGAGGCTGAGGTCAGCACTCGGTCACTCGGAGCTGAGGCTGAGGATAGCACTCGGTCACTCGGGGCGGAGGCGGAGGCTGAGGTAAGCACTCGGTCACTCGGGACGGAGGCGGAGGCTGAGGTAAGCACTCGGTCACTCGGGACGGAGGCGGAGGCTGAGGTAAGCACTCGGTCACTCGGGGCGGAGGCTGAGGTAAGCACTCGGTCACTCGGGGCGGAGAAGGAGGCTGGGGTAAGCACTCAGTCACTCGGGGCGGAGGCTGAGGTCAGCACTCGGTCACTCGGAGCTGAGGCTGAGGATAACACTCGGTCACTCGGGGCGGAGGCGGAGGTAAGCACTCGGTCACTCGGGGCGGAGGCTGAGGTAAGCACTCGGTCACTCGGGGCGGAGGCTGAGCCTGGGATAAGCACTCAGTCACTCGGGGCGGAGGCGGAGGATAGCACTCGGTCACTTGGGGCGGAGGCTGAGGTAAGCACTTGGTCACACGGGGCGGAGGCGGAGGCTGGGGTAAGCACTCAGTCACTCGGGGCGGAGGCTGAGGATAGCACTCGGTCACTTGGGGCGGAGGCTGAGGTAAGCACTTGGTCACTCGGGGCGGAGGCGGAGGCTGAGGTAAGCACTCGGTCACTCGGGGCGGAGGCGGAGGCTGAGGATAGCACTCGGTCACTCGGGACGGAGGCGGAGGCTGAGGTAAGCACTCAGTCACTCGGGGCGGAGGCGGAGGCTGAGGTAAGCACTCAGTCACTCGGGGCGGAGGCTGAGGTAAGCACTCGGTCACTTGGGGCGGAGGCTGAGGAAAGCACTCGGGCACTCGGGACGGAGGCGGAGGCTGAGGGAAGCACTCGGTCACTCGGGGCAGAGGCGGAGGCTGAGGTAAGCACTCGGGGCGGAGGCGGAGGCTGAGGTAAGCACTCGGGGCGGAGGCGGAGGCTGAGGTAAGCTGTTGGAACTGTCGGAGCGACAAAAAAAGGAAAAGTGACATTGGTGCGACGTCATTGTTCATCAGCAGCGCCGGAGACAAACAGCCACAAACTGTCACAAACCACAACACTGACAGCAAAAAAACCAAAAAAACAAAAATAAAAAATATGTGAGAAGATGATGGCAGTGAAATGCGGGGACTGTGACACGTGAGAGTTAATGGAGGGCCCTGATCCCGGGCGACTGGATCTGCACCAAGTGTCTGCAGCTCAGGAAGCTCCAGCTGAGAGGAGCTGAGCCGGAAGCCGAGGTGCAGACACTGCGCTCCATCAGGGACAGTGAGAGGTTCCTGGACAGTATGATGGAGGAAACCATCACTCCCCTGAGGCTCGGGAGATGCTTGTATGTGGTTAATGCTCAAGGATAGGATGGTTTCATCAGTCCTGCAGATAATGGGACCCCTGAGAGGGGTGATCGAACCTTGGGCTTCAAACTTGTACAACGGATGTGAGGATTTGATGGGCCAGACACGTCAGGAGGTGGTCACCCCACCCCACACACCCGAGAGTTCAGACGGAAAATGGCTGTGTGACTGTCCGGCATGGTAGGAAGAGGGGACGGGTTGGGCAGAATGCCCCCAATTGTGTTGCTCTCTCAAACCGGTACTCTGTACTGAACATTGAGAGTGTTGATATCTCCAGGGAGAACAGTAAAAACAGATTGGTTGAACAGGAGGACATAGGTAACAGGAGCAATGCTGCTGTCAGAGGGTATACAACAGTGAGAGGTATAGACAGGCGTTTCTGTAACAGAAGACGGGAATCAAGGATGGTATGCTGCCTGCCCGGTGCAACAGTCTGAGACATCGTGGAACGGGTGGATAAAACTCTTCAGGGGGAAGAAGAACATTCAGAAGTGGTGGTCCAGGTTGGGATCGATGATATTGGTGAAAAAAAGGGCTAAGGCTCTACAGGGTGAATATCAAAAGCTGGGGAACATACTAAAGAATAGAACATCCAAGGTGGTGATCTCTGGATCTCGGGAAAATAAGTACCAGAATGACAGGATCAAGCATATGAATGCTTGGCTGGAGAAATGGTCCAGAAAAGAGGGCTTCGGGTTTCTGGATCATTGGGACCAGTTCTGGGGCAGGTGGGACCTGTATCACATGGATGGGTTACACCTTAACAGCGCTGGGGCGAACGTGCTTGCAGACAGGCTAACTAATGGTGTTGGGGAGGGGTTAAACTAGTTTTGAGGGGGGAAGGGAATGCAAAAAACAAAGAGCTGGAAAATGGAGAAATAAAACGGGGGAAGTGCAGAACAAGTCAAGTCGGTCTTGTAGTGCATGTACCTAAATGCACGGAGTTTAGCAAACAAGATTGGTGAGCTGCAGCTCAAGTGGTCACGGGGATACGATGTAGTAGCAGGAACAGACTTGGCTCAAACAAGGACAGGAATGGGGGCTGAATATTCATGGAAAGGGAATATTCCTGAATAGCCGTGGAAATGGTCGAGGTGCTGGAGGGCCCAAAACGGAATCTATCTGGTTAGAGTTAAGGAACAAAAAAGGAGCTGTTACTCTGGAAGGGGTATACTATAGACCACCAAATAGTGGGAAGGAAATAGATGAGCAGATCTGCAAGCAGATCTCAGACAGATGCAAGGCCAATAGAGTCGTGATAATGGGGGACTTTAATTATCCCAACATAGACTGAACAGTGCAAAGGGCAAGGAGGGGGAAAGATTCCTAAAATGCGTACAGGACAACTTTCTTGATCAGTACGTTTCCAGCCCAACAAGGAAGTTCTGGGGAATGAAGTAGGGCAAGTGGAGCAGGTTTCAGTGGGAGAGCATCTGGGCAATAGCGATCACAACATCATTAGATTCAGAGTGCATATGGAAAGAGACAAGGAACCATCTAAGGTGAAGATACTCAACTGGAAGAGGGCAAATTTCAGTGAGTTAAAAAGGGACCGGGCCAAGGTGGACTGGAAAGAAAGATTGGCAGGTAAAACAACTAAAGAGCAGTGGGAAGTCTTCAAGGATGAGATAGCTCACGGACAGAATAAATACATTCCCACAACAGGGAATAGTAGGGCAATTCCCTACTAAAATAGGGAAGGTAATTGTATCTAGAATGAAGCAGAAAAAGGAGGTGTATGACGAATGTCAAACCCAAGATACAGAAGACAACCAAATCGAATATAGGAAGTGCAGAAGAGGTTTGAAAAAGGAAATAAGAGCAAAGGCAAAAAGATTATACGAGAAAAGGTTAGCGGGTAACATGAAAGGGAATTCTAAAATATTTTACAAACATATCAAGGAAAAAAGGTTAGTCAAAGGTAGGGTGGGGCCAATTAAGGACTAAGGCGGAAATCTTACTGGGGAGGCAGAGGGCAATGGCTGATGTGCTGAATGAGTTCTTTGCATCTGTCTTCAGAAAAGAAATGGAAGCACCAAATGCCGCAGTATCGGAGGAGAGAGTATTGGAAATGGATAGGATAAGTATAAACAGAGAGGAAGTACTGAAAAGGTTGACTGGGCTGAAGGTAGATAAGTGGCCCGGTCCGGACGGGATGCAGCCGAGGTTCCTATGGGAGGTACGGGTACAAATAGTGGAGGCTGCGGCTACAATTTTTCAATCTTCGTTGGGCACAGGAGTGGTGCCCGAGGACTGGAGAGTGGCCAATGTGACTTCCCTGTACAAAAGGGGACAGAAGGACAAACCTGGGAACTACAGACCAGTACAGCCTAACATCAGTAGTGGGGAAACTCCTGGAGACTATAATCCGGGACAGAATACATCTTCACTTAGAAGAATATGGGTTAATTAGGGACAGGCAGCACGGATTTGTTAAAAGAAAATCTTGTCTAACAAATCTAATAGAATTTTTTGATGAGGTAACGGAGAGGGGATAAAGGCAGTGCAGTTGATATCGTTTATATGGACTGTCAAAAGGCATTTGACAAAGTGCCACATGAACGACTTGTAAGAAAGATAGAAGCCCACGGTATAAAAGGGACAGTGGCAGCGGATCCAGAACTCACTGGGAGACAGAGAGCAGAGAGTTGTGGTGAACGGCTGCTTTCCTGACTGGAGGGAAGTGTACAGTGGTGTCAGTATTGGGACCACTGCGAGAGAACAGAGAGACCTGGGGGCAGGTAACTGAATCCTTGAAGGTGTCATGACAGGGAGATACAGCTGTAAAAGGGCATATGGGATACCAGGCTTTATAAATAGGGGCATAGAGTACAAGAGTCAGGACGTTATGATTAACCGATATAAACACTGGTTAGGCCTCAGTTAGAATACTGCCCCAGTTCTGGGCACCTCACTATAGGAAGGATGTTAAGGCATTGGAAAGGGTACAGAGGGGATTTACGAGGATGGTACCAGGAATGAGGGACCGTGATGATGAGGAAAGGCTGGAGAGGTGAGGATTATTCTCATTGGAGCAGAGAAGGTTACGAGGACCTGATAGAGGTCTTCAAAATCATGAGGGGATTTGATGGGTTAGAAAGGGACAAACTGTTCCCACTGGTGGGTGTGTCGGTGACTTGAGGTCACAGATTCAAAATAGTCTCTAAAAGAAGCCGAGGAGAGAAGAAATATTTTCACGCAGTGAGTTGTTGGAATCTGGAACCCATTGCCTGAAAGGTCGGACGAGGCCGATTCCATAACTACTTTTAAAAACGCGGTGGACGGGTATTTGAGGAGGACGGGTTTGCAGGTTATGGGGAAAGGGCCGGGGACTGGGATTGACCAGGATGGTACCAGGAATGACGGACTTCAGTTATCAGAAGAGGTTAGAGAAGTGAGGATTACTCTCCTTGGGGCAGAGAAAGTTAAGAGGAGATTTAATAGAAGTTTTCAAATTGATGAGGGGATTTGATAGGGTGAACAGGAGAAACTATTCCCACTGGCGGGTGGGTCGGTAACTCGAGGGCACTGATTTAATATAGTTGTTAAAAGAAACAGAGGGGAGGGGAGGAGAAATGTTTTCACAGCGAGTTGTTGGGATCTGGAATTTTTGCCTGAGAGCCCGGTGGGAGCCGATTAAATAATAGCTTTTAAGAGAAAAGTAGATAATTATTTGGGAGGACAAGCTTACAGGGCTATGGGGAGAGAGCGGGGGAGTGGGGTTGATCAGGGCTATGGGGAGAGAGCGGGGGAGTGGGGTTGATCAGGGCTATGGGGAGATAGCGGAGGAGTGAGGTTGATCAGGGCTATGGGGAGAGAGTGGGGGAGTGGGGTTGATCGGGGCTATGGGGAGATAGCGGAGGACTGAGGTTGATCGGGGCTATGGGGAGAGCGCGAGGGAGTGGGGTTGATCAGGGCTATGGGGAGATAGCGGAGGAGTGAGGTTGATCAGGGCTATGGGGAGAGCGGAGGAGTGGCGTCGATCAAGGCTATGGGGAGAGAGCGGGGGAGTGGGGTTGATCGGGGCTATGGGGAGAGAGCAGGGGAGTGGGGTTAATCAGGGCTATGGGCAGAGCGCGGGGGAGTGGGGTTGATCAGGGCTATGGGGAGAAAGTGGAGGAGTTGGGTTGATAAGGGGTATGGGGAGAAAGCGGGGGAGTGGGTTTGATCAGAGCTATGTGGAGAGCGCGGAGGAGTGGGGTTGATAAGGGGTATTGGGAGAGAGCGGGGGAGTGGGTTTGATCAGAGCTATGTGGAGAGAGTGATGGAGTGGGGTTGATCAGGGCTATGGGGGGGGAGTGGGGTTGATCAGGGCTATGGGAGAAAGTGGGGGAGTTGGGTTGATCAGGGCTATGGGGAGAGAACGGGGGAGTGGGGTTGATCAGGGCTATGGGGAGAGAACGGGGGAGTGGGGTTGATCAGGGCTATGGGGAGAGACAGGGCCAGTGGGGTTGATCAGGGCTATGGGGAGAGCGCGGGGGAGTGGGGTTGATCAGGGCTATGGGGAGAGCGGGGGAGTGGGGTTGATTAGGGCAATGGGGAGAGAGCGGGGGAGTGGGGTTGATCAGGGCTATGGGGAGAGTGTGGGGGAGTCGGGTTGATCAGGGCTATGGGGAGACAGCGGATCAGTGGGGTTGATCAGGGCTTTGGGGAGAGCGCGGGGGAGTGGGGTTGATCAGGGCTATGGGGAGAGCGCGGGGGAGTGGGGTTGATCAGGGCTAAGGGGAGGGAGGGGGGAGTGGCGTTGATCAGGGCTATGGGGAGAGCGCAGGGCAGTGGGGTTGATCAGGGCTATGGGGAGAAAGTGGGGGAGTGGGGTTGATCAGGGCTATGGGGAGAGAGAGGGGGAATGGGTTTGATCGGGGCTATGGGGAGAGAGCGGGGGAGTGGGGTTGATCGGGGCTATGGGGAGAGAGCGGGGGAGTGGGGTTGATCGGGGCTATGGGGAGAGAGCGGGGAGTGGGGTTGATCAGGGCTATGGGGAGAGAGTGGGGGAGTGGGGATGATCAGGGCTATGGGGAGAGAGAGGGAGATTTGGGTTGATCAGGGCTGTGGGGACAGAGCGGGGGAGTGGGGTTAATCAGTGGTATGGGGAGAGAGTGGGGGAGTCGGGTTGATCAGGACTATGGGGAGAGAGCGGGGGAGTACGGTTGACAAGGGCTATGGGGAGAGCGCTGGGGAGTGGGGTCGATCAGTGCTATGGGGAGAGCGCGGGGGAGTGGGGTTTATCACGGCTATGGGGAGAGAGCGGGGGAGTGGGGAGCGGGGGAGATTAGGGCTATGGGGATAGAGCGGGTGAGTGGGGTTAATCAGGGCTATGGGGAGAGAGCGGGGGAGTGAGATTGATCAGGTCTCTGGGGAGAGCGCGGGGGAGTGGCTTCGATCAGTGATATGGGGAGAGCGGGGAGGTGTGGGGTCAATCAGGGCTATGGGGAGAGAGCGGCGGAGTGGGGTTTGAACAGGGCTATGGGGAGAGAGAGGGGGATTGGGTTTGATCAGGGCTATGGGGAGAGAGGGTGAGTGGGGTTGATCAGGGCTAAGGGGAGAGAGGGGGAGTGGGGTTGATCAGGGCTATGGGGAGAGAGTGGGGGAGTGTGGTTGATCAGGGCTATGGGGAGAGAGGGGGAGTGGGGTTGATCAGGGCTATGAGGAGAGGGCGTGGGAATTGGGTTGATCAGGGCTGTGGGGACAGAGCGGGGGAGTCGGGTTAATCAGTGCTATGGGGAGAGAGTGGGGGAGTACGGTTGACAAGGGCTATGGGGAGAGCGCTGGGGAGTGGGGTCGATCAGTGCTATGGGGAGAGCACGGGGGAGTGGGGTTGATCAGGGCTATGGGGAGAGAGGGGGAGTGGGGTTGATCAGGGCTATGGGGAGAGAGGAGGAGTGGGGTTGATCAGGGCTATGGGGAGAGCGCGGGGGAGTTTGGTTGATCAGGTCTATGGGGAGAGCGCGGGGGAGTGGGGTTGATCAGGGCTATGGGGAGAGCGCGGGGGAGCTTGGTTGATCACTGCTATGGGGAGAGCGCGGGGGAGTGGGGTTGATCAGGGCTATGGGGAGAAAGTGGGAGAGTTCGGTTGATCAGGGCTATGGGGAGAATGTGGGGGAGTTGGGTTGATTGGGGCTGTAGGGAGAGGGCGGGGGAGTGGGGTTGATCAGGGCTATGGGGAGGGAGGGGGAGTGGGATCGTTGAGATCTATGGGAGTGAGCGGGAAAGTGTAGTTGATCAGGGCTGTGGGGAGAGAGAGGGGGAGTGGGGTTGATCAGGGCTATGGGGAGAGAGGGGGGAGTGGGGTTGATCAGGGCTATGGGGAGAGCGCTGGGGTGTGGGGTTGATCGGGGCTATGGGGAGAGAGCGGGGGAGTGGGGTTGATCGGGGCTATGGGGAGAGCGGGGGAGTGGGGTTGATCGGGGCTATGGGGACAGCGGGGGAGTGGGGTTAATCAGGGCTATGGGGAGAGAGGGGGAGTGGGGTTGATCAGGGCTATGGTGAGAGAGGAGGAGTGGGGTTGATCAGGGCTATGGGGAGAGAGGGGGAGTGGGGTTGATCAGGGCTATGGGGAGAGAGGAGGAGTGGGGTTGATCAGGGCTATGGGGAGAGCGCGGGGGAGTTTGTTGATCAGGTCTATGGGGAGAGCGCGGGGGAGTTTGGTTGATCAGGTCTATGGGGAGAGCGCGGGGGAGTGGGGTTGATCAGGGCTATGGGGAGAGCACGGGGGAGTTTGGTCGATCACTGCTACGGGGAGAGCGCGGGGGAGTGGGGTTGATCAGGGCTATGGGGAGAGCGTGGGGGAGTGGGGTTGATCAGGGCTATGGGGAGAAAGTGGGAGAGTTCGGTTGATCAGGGCTATGGGGAGAATGTGGGGGAGTTAGGTTGATTGGGGCTGTAGGGAGAGGGCGGGGGAGTGGGGTTGATCAGGGCTATGGGAGGGAGGGGGAGTGGGATCGTTGAGATCTATGGGAGTGAGCGGGAAAGTGTAGTTGATCAGGGCTGTGGGGAGAGAGAGGGGGAGTGGGGTTGATCAGGGCTATGGGGAGAGACAGGGCCAGTGGGGTTGATCAGGGCTATGGGGAGAGAGGGGGGAGTGGGGTTGATCGGGGCTATGGGGAGAGCGCAGTGGAGATGGGTTGATTAGAACTATTGGGAGTGGGTGGGGAGTGGGGTTGATCGGGGCTATGGGGAGAGAGCGGGGGAGTGGGGTTGATCGGGGCTATGGGGAGAGAGCGGGGGAGAGGGGTTGATCGGGGCTATGGGGAGACAGCGGGGGAGTGGGGTTAATCAGGGCTATGGGGAGAGAGCGGGGGAGTGAGATTGATCAGGTCTCTGGGGAGAGCGCGGGTGAGTGGCTTCGATCAGTGATATGGGGAGAGCGCTGGGGTGTGGGGTCAATGAGGGCTATGGGGAGAGAGCGGCGGAGTGTGGTTTGAACAGGGCTGTGGGGAGAGAGAGGGGTAATGGTGTTGATCAGGGCTATGGGGAGATCGGGGGAGTGGGTTTGATCAGGGCTATGGGAGAGCGCGGGGGAGTTGGGTTGATCAGGGCGATGGGGAGAGAGTGGGGGAGTGGGGTTGATCAGGGCTATGGGGAGTGAGCGGGGGAGTGGAGTTGATCGGGGCTATGGGGAGACAGCGGGGGAGTCGGTTTGATTAGGGCTATGGGGAGAGAGAGAGAGAGTGGGGTTAATCAGGTCTCTGGGAAGAGCGCGGGGGAGTGGCTTCAATCAGTGATATGGGGAGAGCGCGCGGGTGTGGGGTCAATGAGGGCTATGGGGAGAGAGCGGCGGAGTGGGGTTTGAACAGGGCTGTGGGGAGAGAGGGGTAGTGGGGTTGATCAGGGCTATGGGGAGAGAGGGGGAGTGGGGTTGATCAGGGCTATGGGGAGAGAGGGGGAGTGGGGTTGATCAGGGCTATGGGGAGAGAGGGGGAGTGGGGTTGATCAGGGCTTTGGGGAGAGAGGGGGAGTGGGGTTGATCAGGGCTTTGGGGAGAGAGGGGGAGTGGGGTTGATCAGGGTTGGGGGAGGGGGGAGTGGGGTTGATCAGGGCTTGGGGAGAGAGGGGGAGTGGGGTTGATCAGGGCTTGGGGAGAGAGGGGGAGTGGGTTGATCAGGGCTTTGGGGGAGAGGGGAGTGGGGTTGATCAGGGCTTTGGGGAGAGAGGGGGAGTGGGGTTGATCAGGGCTTTGGGAGAGAGGGGGAGTGGGGTTGATCAGGGCTTTGGGGAGAGAGGGGGAGTGGGGTTGATCAGGGCTTTGGGGAGAGAGGGGGAGTGGGGTTGATCAGGGCTTTGGGGAGAGAGGGGGAGTGGGGTTGATCAGGGCTATGTACCTACACACAGTGAGAGTTTAGGGTGTGTACCCACACAAAGCTTCTGAGGACATTTGAGGAGCTGAAATCTCAGTAAAATCTGGACACAGTATAAGAACATAAGCATTAGGAGCAGGAGTCGGCCATTCGTCCCCTCGAGCCTGTGCCCCGCCATTCGATAAGATCACGGCTGATCTCCTGACCGGACTCTAATTACCCGCTCTCTCCCCATATCCCCTAATCCCTCTGTTGTTTAAACGTCTGTCAGTCTCAGCCTTGAAGATGTTGAAGGACTGACATCTACAGCCTTCGGGGGGAGTGGATTCCATAAAGTCACTGCCCTCTGAGTGAAGATATGTTTCCTCAACTCTGTTCTAAAAGGCTGACCCTTAATTTTCAGACTGTGACCCCCGGTTACAGATTCTCCCACCGGGGAAACAGACCCTCAGTGTCTACTTTATCCGCCCTTTAAGAATCTTATGTTTCACTAAGATCTCCCCTAATTCTTCTGTACTCCAGAGAATACAGCCCTTGTTCCTCACTCCCTTCGTCTCGCTCCCTCCCTTCCCATTTTCTGGTCTCTTTTCGACCGCGCCTTAGGTCACCTTCCCACCCCTCCCCCTGGCTCGGTCCCGGGATCCGTTACTGTAAAGCGCTCTGAGACGCCGTCCGGCATGGAAGGCGCTATATAAATCCAAGTTGTTGTTGTAGTTTATTCAGCCTCTCCTCATAGGTCAGTCCCCTCATCCCAGGCACTAACCGAGTGAATCTACGCTGCACCCCCTCGAGGGCAAGTATGTCCTTTTTTAAATAAGGAGACCAACACTGCACACAATACTGTCGGTGCGGTCTCACCAAAGCCCTATATAGCTGCAGCGAGACTTCCCTACTCTTGTACTCTAAACCTTTGGCAATGAACGCTAATATGCCGTTCGCCTTCTCAGTTGCTGCTGAACCTGCAAACTAACTTTTTGAGACTGGTGTACACGGACACCCAAATCCCTCTGAACACTAACACTGTCTAATCTCTCCCCCTCTAGAAAATAATCTGTTTTTCTATTTTTGCTGCCGAGGTGAATAACTTCACACTTCCCCACATTAAATTCCATCTGCCACCGACTCGCCCACTCCCCTCGCCTGTCTATATCCCATTGCAATCTTTTGCATCATCCTCAGAGCTCACTCTCCCACCGAGTTTAGTGTCATCCGCAAATTTAGATACGTTACATTCAATGTCCTCGTCCGGATCATTGATGTAAATTGTAAATGGCTGAGGCCCAAACACTGATCCTTGTGGCACTCCCCAAGTCACCTCCTGCCAATTCGAGAATGACCCGTTTATCCCTACTCTCTGTTTTCTACCCCTTATCCACTCTTCAATCCATGTTAATATGTTCCCATTAATCCCGTGGGCCTTAACCTTGTGCAATAGCCTTTTGTGTGGCACTTTGTCAAATGCCTTCTTAAAACCTAAATATACTACATCTACTGGTTCCCCCCTCTCTAACCTGCAGATACATCTTCAAAACACTCTAAAAGATTAGTGAAGCGTGACTTCCCTTTTGTAAAGCCGTGTTGACTGCCTACTCTTGTTATGGTCTTCCAGGAATCCCATAACCACATCCTTAATTAAGGACTCAAGAATTTTCCCTATCACTGAAGTCAGACTAACTGGTCTATAGTGCCCCATCTTTTCTCTCCCACCCTCTTAAATAGTGGTGTCACGTTTGCAATCTTCCAATCAATGGGAACGATTCCAGAATCCAGAGAATTTTGGAAGATCAAAGGCAAGCCATCCACTATCTCAGTAGTCACCTCTTTATAAACCCTAGGATGTAGGCCATCAGGTCCAGGGGATTTATCAGTTTTAAGACCTGACAATTTACTTAAAACCATTTCTTTACTAATATTAATTCCCCCAAGTTGCTCGCTAACATTGTCTTCTTGGTTCCCCTCTATTCTTGGTAGGTTTTCAGTGTCTTCTCAGGTGAAGACAGTAGCAAAGTACTTGTTTAATGACTCTGCCATGTCTTTGTCCCCTACTGTAATTCCCCCCGTCTCTGCCTGTAGCGGACCCACATTTACCTTTGACAGCCTCTCCCAATCCTCGGGTTTACTCCTCATTTTAGCTGTTTTATAGGCTTCTTCCTTTAACTTTATACTGTCCCGAACTACTCCAGTTAGCCACGGTTGGGCCACCTTTCCCGTGGCATTCTTAGTCCTCAAAGGAATATGTGCTCGCTGGGAATTTTGCACTATCTGCTTAAACGTCTGCCATTGCTGGTCTACTGTCAAATCCTTCAGTCTAAGTTCCCAGTTTATTTTAGCTAAATCCTCTCTCATACCAGCAAAGTTGGCTCTACTTAAATTTAAGACCTTTGTTTCGGACTTAACTACTTCTCTCTCTAACTTAATGCTAAATTCCATCATAGCCTTAATTTCCAGTTTGCTGATCAGTCCTGTTTCATTACACAAAACAAGGGCTAATATGGCCTGTTCCCTGGTTGGCCCCTCGGCACGCTGATCGAGATAATTATCCCTCATTCTATAAACTCTTCCTCTATCATACTTTTTCCCAATTTGGTTGTCCCAGTCTATATGCAGATTAAAATCACCCACAATTAATGATTTTCCTTTACTCTATGCTCTGCTAATTTCCTGATTTATACCTTGAGAGATACTGTGACTGCTGTTCGGGGGTCTATAAACTACTCCCACTGGTGTTTTCTGGCCCTTGTTGTTACGTACCTCTACCCACACTGACTCTACTTCCTGCTCTTCTGATTTAAAATCTTTCCTCTCTACTGTTTTTATCCAATCCTTTTTTAGTTTACTCACTGGTTACATTCAGTCGTGTCCCTTGCCCACAGATAGGTCCCCCCGCACAGCAGCGATAGACGGCAGTGTCACTGACTTTCACGTGTTCAAATTTGAGAATGTAGGTGTTATTGGAGATGAATCTGTACGGCTTGAGATGACGAGAGGATCCTGAGGGGTATGATTTCCTGCCATCTATTCGATGTGTTAAAATCCACTTGCTCTGCTGTCCCGGGAGATGTTGGTACCAGTTTACATCGGTGCGGCTCACGTCGCCGTCCTTCATGATGCACTGAAACCAGGCCGAGTGTCCTTGTGTGACACGTTCCAGGGTCGGGGACTGAATGAGGAGATGAACAGCACCTTTAAGGGACAAATCTCCGTCAGTTACAGTCCAACCTGGAGGGAACAGTCCTACACTGATCACAGGCAATTAGTTTGTTTCAAATCAGTGACTAAACTAAATATTGTCACTAACATTACATTAAATTATAACAATTATATAATACATTTGATTGTATAATCCAACGTGAAGATTCTCCTCAATGGGACAGACCAAAGCTTTTATCTAATCCCAGAGAGTGACCGATTGATTATTGTTTTATTTTCTTGAGGGATTATTATCAGGTGTGTGAGTAAGGAACTTGCCCAAGGTTTTGCCGGGAATCGAATCCAGATCTCTCGCTTGCGAGCCAAATGCTCCAAACACTGAGCTACAGGACTGCTGTATAACACAGGACTCGTGTATAGCTACAGGATTCCCGTACAATATTACATCATGTAACAGTGCTCTGGGGGACTGCAGACCCGTCTGCTTCAGAACCAGTACAATCAGATGCCAATCACATTGGTTATTTACCAGAGGTCTTACCTTGAGGCAAACTTCACTCCAAAGCTTTGCCCTTCCCTGGAGGTCTGACTGGTTCAGGATTGAGCAGGTTTGGGCACGGTTCCTGATGCCTGGCTTGATAACAGGCACCAGGAACAAAAGGGGTGTAGAGGTGTTGGCAGGCAGGATAGATAGTTTGGTTATCATAGAACCGTAGAATTATACAGCACAGAAGGAGGCCATTCGGCCCATTGAGTCTGTGCCAGCTCTTTGAAAAGAGCTATGGAATTCTCCCCCGCGCTCTCCCCAGAGCCCTGCACACCTGTCTCCCCCAAATAATTATCTACGATGTTCTATTCTTTAGTATGTTCCCCAGCTTTTGATATTCACCCTGTAGAGCCTTAGCCCTTTTTTTCACCAATATCATCGATCCCAACCTGGACCACCACTTCTGAATGTTCTTCTTCCCCCTGAAGAGTTTTATCCACCCGTTCCACGATGTCTCAGACTGTTGCACCGGGCAGGCAGCATACCATCCTTGATTCCCGTCTTCTGTTACAGAAACGCCTGTCTATACCTCTCACTGTTGTATACCCTCTGACAGCAGCATTGCTCCTGTTACCTATGTCCTCCTGTTCAACCAATCTGTTTTTACTGTTCTCCCTGGAGATATCAACACTCTCAATGTTCAGTACAGAGTACCGGTTTGAGAGAGCAACACAATTGGGGGCATTCTGCCCAACCCGTCCCCTCTTCCTACCATGCCGGACAGTCACACAGCCATTTTCCGTCTGAACTCTCGGGTGTGTGGGGTGGGGTGACCACCTCCTGACGTGTCTGGCCCATCAAATCCTCACATCCGTTGTACAAGTTTGAAGCCCAAGGTTCGATCACCCCTCTCAGGGGTCCCATTATCTGCAGGACTGATGAAACCATCCTATCCTTGAGCATTAACCACATACAAGCATCTCCCGAGCCTCAGGGGAGTGATGGTTTCCTCCATCATACTGTCCAGGAACCTCTCACTGTCCCTGATGGAGCGCAGTGTCTGCACCTCGGCTTCCGGCTCAGCTCCTCTCAGCTGGAGCTTCCTGAGCTGCAGACACTTGGTGCAGATCCAGTCGCCCGGGATCAGGGCCCTCCATTAACTCTCACATGTGAGAGTGACTCAGTCACTCGGGGCCTCCGCCCCGAGTGACTGAGTGCTTACCTCAGCCTCCGCCTCCGTCCCGAGTGACCGAGTGCTATCCTCAGCCTCCGCCTCCGCCCCGAGTGACCGAGTGCTTACCTCAGCCTCTGCCCCGAGTGACCAAGTGCTTACCTCAGCCTCCGCCCCAAGTGACCGAGTGCTATCCTCAGACTCCGCCCCGAGTGACCGAGTGCTTACCTCAGCCTCCGCCCCGAGTGACCGAGTGCTTACCTCCGCCTTCGCCCCGAGTGACCGAGTGCTATCCTCAGGCTCAGCTCCGAGTGACCGAGTGCTGACCTCAGCCTCCGCCCCGAGTGACTGAGTGCTTACCCCAGCCTCCGTCTCCGCCCCGAGTGACCGAGTGCTTACCTCAGCCTCCGCCCCGAGTGACCGAGTGCTTACCTCAGCCTCCGCCTCCGTCCCGTGACCGAGTGCTTACCTCAGCCTCCGCCTCCGTGCCGAGTGACCGAGTGCTTACCTCAGCCTCCGCCTCCGCCCCGAGTGACCGAGTGCTATCCTCAGCCTCAGCTCCGAGTGACCGAGTGCTGACCTCAGCCTCAGCCTCCGCTCTGTCCTGATTGCTCTCCCCGAGTGACCCTCATCATGACTTCCTGACTTGTGTACTCTATGGCCCTAATTATAAAGCCTCGTGTCCGGATGCTTTTTTAACAGCTGTATCTCCCTGTCCGGCCACCTTCAGAGATTTACTATATGACCCCCAGGTCTCTCGGTCCCTTCACCCCTTTAAGATTGTCCCATCAGCTTATATTCCTCTCCTCATTCCTCCTCCCAAAATGGATCACTTTGCATTTCTCCCCATTAAACTTCATCTGCCCCGTGTCTGCCCGTGTTACCAGTCTGTCTATGGCCATTTGCAGTCTGTTACTATCCTCCGCACTGTTTACTGCTTTTCCAGCTTAGTATCATCTGCAAACTTGGGAATTGTCCTCCTATACCCAAGTCCATGTCATTTATATGGATCAAAAACAGCAGTGGCCCCAATACTGACCCCCTGGGGGACACCACTGCTCACTTCCCTCCAGTCAGAAAAACAACTGTTCACCACCACTCTGTGCTTTCTGTCTCCCAGACAGTTCTGTATCCGCTGCCACTGTCCCTTTAATCCCGGGGGCTTCTGTTTTACTAACAAGTCTCTGATGTGTCACTTTATCAAATGCCTTTTGAAAATCTGTATAAACGACATCAACTGCACTCCCTTCATCCACCCTCTCCGTTACTTCATCAAAAAATCATCAGGTTTGTTAGACATGATCGGTCTTTAACAATTTCATGTTGACTGTTCTTTATTAACCCATATTTTTCTAAATGAAAGTTTATATTGTCCCGGATTATAGTCTCCAGAAGTTTCCCCACTACTGACGTTAGGCACTGGCCTGTAGTTCCCGAGTTTATCCTTCTGCCCCTTTTTGTATATTTGCAACTCCTCAGTCCTCTGGCACCACCCTGGTGTCCAAGGAGGATTGAAAGATTGTGGCCAGAGCCTCCGCTGTTTCCACCATTGCTTCCCTCAGTAACCTAGGATGCATCCGTCCGGACCAGGTGACTTATCTACGTGAGTACCTCCTCTTCTTTTATTCTTATCCAATTTCTCTCCCCTCTCCTCCCATACTGTGGCATTGGCTGCATCCTCTTTGTTTGTAAAGACAGATGCAAAGTCCTCATTCAATACGTCAGTTGTGCCCTCGACTCCACAAGAAGATTTCCTCTTTGGTCCCTAATTGGACCCCACCCCTACCTTTGACTAACCTTTTATTCTTTATATGCTTTAAAAGACCTTAGGTTCCCTCTTATGTTACCCACTAATCTTATCTCATATAATTTCTTTGCCTCTTATTTCCTTTTTCAGTTCTCCTCTGTAGTTTAACATAACATAACATGTAGGAGCAGGAGGAGGCCATTCGGCCCTTCGAGCCTTTGCCCCACCATTCAATGGCTGATCTTCTAATCTAACTCCAGCTAATAACCTGACCCTACCTTATCCCCATATGCCCCCAAACCCAGCCTCCACCCCCCCCTGCCTTATCCCCATATCCCCCCCACCCCAGCCAGCCTCCCCCTCTCCCCCAGCCTCCCCACCCCCTGCCTTATCCCCATATCCCCCCCCACCCCAGCCAGCCTCCCCCCCCCCCCCCGCCTTATCCCCATTCCCTTAATCCCTTTTGCAATAAGAAACCTATCCATCTCAGTCTTGAATATGTTCGAGGACTGAGCGTCAACAGCCCTTTGGGGTAGTGAGTTCCATACATTCACTGCCCTTTGAGTGAAGAAGTTCTTCCTCTACTCAGTGCGAAAGGGTTGGCCTCTGATTTTAAGGTTGTGACCCCTGGTTTTAGTTTCTCCAACCGGGGGACGCAATCTCCCACTATCTGCTCTATCATGGCCTTTGATGATCTTATAGGTTTCTATAACATCCCTCTAATTTTTCTATATTCTAGAGAATATAGGCCCAAATTGGTCAGCCTCTCCTCGTAACTCATCCCCTTCATCCCTGGCACTAACCCAGTAAATCTACGCTGCACCCCCTCCAAGGCAAGTACATCCTTCCTTAAATGGGGAGACCAAAACTGGACACAGTATTCCAGGTGTGGTCTCACCAGGGCCCTATACAGTGGCAGCAAGACTTCCCTACTCTTATACTCTAATCCTTTCATAATGAACGCTAACATACCGTTCGCCTTCCTAATCGCTGCCGCACCTGCAGACTAACTTTCTGTGATTGTGTACAAGGACACCCAAGTCCCTCTGGACGCTGACACATTCCAATCTCTCCCCTTCTAAACAATAACCCGCTCTACTGTTTTTGCTCCGGAGGTGGATGACTTCTCACTTCCCTACATTATACTTCATGTCCCACCTACCTGCCCAATCACCTAACCTATCTATGTCGCGCTGCATTTTTTTAATGTCGTCCTCTGTGTTGGCACTTCCTCTTAGTTTTGTGTCATCCGCAAATTTAGATATATTAACTTTGATGTCCTCATCAAGATCGTTGATATAGATGGTAAATAGCTGAGGCCCAAGGACTGATCCTTGTGGCACTCCAGTAGTCACATCCCGCCAATCTGAAAAGGACCCGTTTATCCTACTCTTTGTTTCCCACCCGTTAACCATTCCCCAATCCACGTTAATATGTTCCCCCCAATTCCATGGGCCCTTATCTTTTGGACTAACCTTTTATGCGGCACCTTATCGAATGCCTTCTGGAAGTCCAAATAGACCACAACAATGATTCACCCTTATCGAGTTTACTGGAAATATCCTCAAAAAACTCTGAGATTTGTCAAACGTGACCTCCCTTTTGTAAAGCCATGTTGACTTGGCCTAATTATATTGTGCCCTAAATACCACACTACCACATCCTTAATCAATGTGGAGTCCTGTAGCTCAGTGGTTAGAGCACTCGCTTTGCGAGCGAGAGACCTGAGTTCAATCCCCGGGGGGTCAGGGCCAAACCTCGGGCAAGTTTCCTTACTCCACACAGAGCCTAATAATAATCCTCCAAAACCAAAAACAATAATAAATTGGTCATTTTCAATCTACGACTGTTTGTGGGACATTGCTGTGCGCAATTGGCTGCCGCGTTCGCCCACAAATATACAGTCAATTCACTTTACAGTGTGTTCTGTGAAGCGCTATGGGATGTCCTTCCGACGTGAAAAGCGCTATATCAAATGCAAGGATTATTATTATTAATGATTCTAACATTTTTCCTATCACTGATGTGAGACTAATTGCCTTATAGTTCCCCATCTTTTCCTTTCCACCTTTTTTAAATAGTGGTGTGACATTTGCGATCTTCCAATCCATGGGACTGTTCCAGAATCCAAGGAATTTTGGAAGATCAGACACAAGGCCTCCACTATCTCATAAGCTCCTCTTTTAAAACCCTGGAATCCGGACCAGGGATTTGTCACATTTTAGTGCTAACAGTTTCCCAACACCAATTCTCTACTAATGAAAATTTCCCTAAGTTGCTCCCTGTCCTTATCCCTTTGGTGCATCTGTATTGCTGACAGACTGGTTGTGTCTTCTCGGGTGAAGACAGATGCAAAGTACCCATTAGGGACTCTGCCGTGTCCTTATCCCCCATTACAACTTCTCCCGTCTCTGACTGTAGTGGACCTACATTTACCTCACAGCCTATTCCTCTTAATGTATTTGTAAAAACTTTTACAATCAGACTTAGTGTTCATCGCTCGCTTACCCTCATACTCCTTTTTCTCGCTCTTAATGAGTTTTTTAGTTTTATTTTGCTGGTTTCTAAAACTCTCCCAATCTTCAGATTTGCTGCTTTTCTTGGCAGTTTTATAAGCCTTTTCTTTTAATTTGATGCTTTCCCTAACTGCTCTAGTTAGCCACGGATGAATTGCTTTCCCTGTGGTACTCTTATTCCGCAAGGGAATATGCGACCGCTGAGAATTATGCACTACATCCTTAAATATTTGCCACTGTTGGTCTACATTTTTACCTCTTAATCTTATTCTCCAGTCTATTTTACCTAAATCTTTCCTCATACCTACAAAATTAGCCCTATTTAAATTCAGAATACTTGCCTCGGATTTAACTATATCCCTCTCTAACTTAATGCAGAATTCAATCATATTGTGATCACTCTGCCCTCGAGGATTCTTAATACCTACACTGCCAACTCGCCGTTTCGTTACACAAAACAAGGTCTAGGATGGCCTGTCCCAGTTGGTTCCTCGGCTGCTCTAGAAAGTTATCTCTCATACACTCAATGAACTCTTCTTCTGACCTACTTTTGCCGATTTGGTTTTCCCAATCTATGTGGAGATTGAAATCACCCACTATTATCGCTTTACCTTTCCTACACTCCACTGATTTCCTGATTGATACCTGTGATGGCTGTTTGGGGTCTATAAACCACTCCCATTAATATTTTCTGCCCTTTATTATTTTTTATTTCCACCCATATTGTCTCTACCTCCTGGTCATCGGATTTCAGATCCTTCCTCTCCACTGCTTTTATTTCATCCCTAATTAACAGGGCTCTCCCCCCCCCCCCCCACCTTGTTTCCCACAGTGCCTGTCTTTCCTGTAAACTGAGAACCCTGGAATATTTAACTCTACCCTCGATCTCCTTGAAACGACGTTTCAGTGATGGACACTCGATCGTACCCATATGTGTGTATCTGTGCCTTTAGTTCATCAATTTTATTTTGAATGCTTCGTGCATTCAGCTATAACATTTTTAATTTCCTACCATTTCCTCTACTCTCTGATTCCTTATCTGCTTTGCCAAAGCTTCTTACCCCTCGTTAACATATTCCTATTATCTGCTGCTATTCTGCACTGTCATCTTTACTGTTTCTAATGCTAACTTATGGTTTCTCTTACCTATATATTCCCCCCTTTACCAGTTTAAATTCCTACTTATTTCCCTGTTAATTCATTTAGCTCGGACATTTGTCCCAGCCCGATTTAAATGCAGCCTCTTCTCTGAAAGAGCTCTCTTTTCCCCAATACTCGTGCCAATGGCTCATAAAAAGAACCCCTGAGTTCCGCACCACTCTTTCAGCCACGCGTTGCAGTCCTTAATTTGTTTGTTCCTGTACCAGTTGTCATACGGTACAGGCAGTAGTCCCGATATTACCGCCTTCGATGATCTCGCCTTCAATTTGGACCCCAGCTCTTCGAATTCCCTTCTCAAGTCATCTTGGTCGACTCTACTGATGTCATTGGTACTGATGTGAAGTACCACCAACGGATCCTTACCCTCGTATTTTAAGTTATCCTCTCGCCCTGCCGAGACCTCCTTCACCCCGGCCCCAGGGAGGCAGCGAAGCCTTTGGTTGGGGTTGCAGATGATGGCGTCTGTCTGTCTAACAGACTCGTCACCAATGACGACAACTATCCGCTCGTTTGCCCCAGTGTTAGAGATAGTTTTTCCTGCCCCCTCACCGGCTTCCTTGTCGATACAAGTTCCAAGGATCTCATACGTGTTGTTCCAGGTTAATGCCGGATTTACTACCACTCTTTCCGTTGTCCCCCGACCTCCTGACTGTCCATTGACCTATCCTGACCATAATCAATGTTGAGCGTATATTCCCTCAGGGGAGTGACTGGCTCCAGGATGTCGCTATCCAGGAAGCACTCACTGTCTCTGATACTCCGCAGTGTCTGCACCTCGGACTCCAGCTCCGCCACTCTGACACTCTGAGCCACTCCGCCACTCTGAGCTGGAGCTGCCTCAGTTGCAGACATCTTCTGCAGATGTGGTCGCCCGGGGTCAGACTGCCCTCCGTCAGCTCCCACATGGCACACTCCTCACATAACACCTGCCGGGCCATTGTCACCTCTTCCAACTTGAGTTAGTTAGTTAACTTAAGTTAAATAATTTTTAATTTAATCAAGTTGATCCAATTAAGTTGATCAAGTTAAGTTAAATCAATCAAGGTAAGTTAATCAAGTTAATTCCGTGGTGTGTGATGTGTTGATAGTTGTTACTGTTAGTCTGTAGTTAGTGTTGATATTGACGTTGCTCTGATGTCACTTTTAATTTTCTCACTGTTTTTTATCCGCTGACACTGCCTGCTCTCCTCGCCCCGCCCCTCGCCCCGCCCTCACCCTGCCCCACCCTTCGCCCTGCCCCACCTCTCGCCCCTCGCCCTGCCCCTCGGCCCTCACCCCTCGGCCCTCGCTCTCCTGCCGCTGACTGGCTAACTATATTCTATTTGATTATCTTCTGTATTGTGGACCTGACATTTATCATAAGCCTCCCTTTTCTGGTTTTAATCCAAATTTCCTTATTCATCCAGGGAGGTTTGGATGCCCTCCTTTCCCACTTGTGGGAATGTATTTGTTCTGTCCCCAAACTATCTCCTCATTGAAGGCTTCCCATTGCTCATTTTACCTGCCAATCTTTCTTTCCAGTCCACCTTGGTTGGCCCCTCTTTAACTCATTGATATTTGCACTCTTCCAGTTGACTACCTTTACCTTTGATTGCTCCTTGTCCCTGGCCATAAATACTCTAAACCTAATGATGTTGTGATCACTGTTTTCCAGATCCTCTCCTCCTAAAACCTGCGCCACTTCATTCCCCAAAACTAGACACAGCACTTCTTCCTTCCTCGTTGGACTGGAAACATACTGATCTGAAAGTTATCCAGCACACATTTCAGGAATCCTTGCCCTTTACCCTGTTATTTTGCCAGTCTATGTGAGAATAATTGAAGTCTCCCATTATCACTACTCTATTGGTTTTGCAGATTTGCTCATCTATCTCCTTCCCACTATTTGGAGGTCTGTAGTACACACCTAACAGTAACAGCTCCTTTTCTGCTCCTTAACTCTAACCAAATAGATTTTTGTGCCCTGTAGTACATTGTCCCTTTCTAGGGCCATAACCGTGTTTTTAATCGCCTTAGCGGAGGTGAGTTGAGGAAACATGTCTTCACTCGGAGGGTAGTGAATTTGTGGCATTCTCTTCCCCAGAGGAGTGGATACTCAGTCCTTGAACATATTCAAGACTGAGGTTGATAAATTTCTGAAGGATAGAGGGATTTAAGGGATATGGCAGGTAAATGGAATTAGGTTAGAGGATCAGCCATGATCTTATTAAATGGCGGGGCAGGCTCGAGGGGCTGAATGGCCTACTCCTGCTCCTACGTCTTATGGTCTTATGGAACCGGAAGCTCTGCTTTCTGCACCATATCTCCAGCCATGAATTCATGCATTTGATCTACTGTTTTGATAACAACAACAACTTGGATTTATATAGCGCCCTCACACCCAACAGCGTCTCAGAGCACGTCACAGTAACGGGGCCGAGCCAGGGGGAGGGGGAGGAGCCAGAGGGAGGCGGAGCCATGGCAGGGGAGGAGCCAGGGGAGGGGAGGAGCCAGGGAGGGGGAGGAACTGGGGGAGGGGGAGGGACAGGAGTCAGGGGGAGGAGTCAAGAGGAGGGGGAGGAGCCATGGCAGGGGAGGAGCCAGGGGAGGGGAGGGGCCAGGGAGGGGGAGGAGCTAGGTGAGGGGGAGGAGCCCGGAGAGGGGGAGGGGCAGGTGCCAGGGGGAGGAGCCAGGGGGGGGCAGGTGTCAGGGGGAGGGGCCAGGGGGAGGGGCCAGGGGGAGGGGGAGGAGCCAGGGTTAGTGGGGAAGGTGACCAAAGGTCGAAAAGAAGGGTCTTCAGCTGAGACCTGAGAATGGGAAGAGAGGGGATGAGGGGAAGGGAGTGAGGGAGGGAGTTCCAGAGCCTCGGGACGCAGTGGCTGAAGGCACAGCCACCGATGGGGGAGCGGAGGCCTCGGGGGACGAGGAGGAGGTCAGACCTGAGGAACAAAGGCAATGGGTACTGTTGTGAGGAGAGAGGAGGTCAGAGAGGTCGGAGGGGCAGAGGAGTGGAGGGATTTGAAGACAAGAGTGAGGATCTTGAAGTGGATCCTCTCCGGGACAGGAGCCGGTGCAGTCTGACCAGGACTGGGGGGATCGGGGAGTGGGGTTTGGGGGTGGGGGGGTGGGAGGGCCAGGACAGGGGGGATCGGGGAGTGGGCTTTGGGTGTGGGGGGAGGGCCAGGACTGGGGGGATCGGGCAGTGGGGTTTTGGGTGTGGGGGGTAGGGCCAGGACTGGGGGGATCAGGCAGTGGGGTTTGGGTGTGGGGGGTAGGGCCAGGACTGGGGGATCAGGCAGTGGGGTTTGGGTGTGGGGGGGAGGGCCAGGACTGGGGGGATCAGGCAGTGGGGTTTGGGTGTGGGTGGGGGGAGGGCCAGGACTGGGGGGATCGGGGAGTGGGGTTGGGTGTGGGGGAGGCCAGGACTGGGGGGATCGGGGAGTGGGGTTTGGGTGTGGGGGGAGGGCCAGGACTGGGGGGATCGGGGAGAGGGGTTTGGGTGTGGGGGGAGGGCCAGGACTGGGGGATCGGGAGAGGGGTTTGGGTGTGGGGGGAGGGCCAGGACTGGGGGGATCGGGGAGAGGGGTTTGGGTGTGGGGGGAGGGCCAGGACTGGGGGGATCGGGGAGAGGGGTTTGGGTGTGGGGGGAGGGCCAGGACTGGCGGGATCGGGGAGTGGGGTTGGGTGTGGGGGGAGGGCCAGGACTGGGGGGATCGGGGAGTGGGTTTGGGTGTGGGGGGAGGGCCAGGACTGGGGGGATCGGGGAGTGGGGTGTGGGTGTGGGGGGAGGGCCAGGACTGGGGGGATCGGGGAGAGGGGTTTGGGTGTGGGGGGAGGGCCAGGACTGGGGGGATCGGGGAGAGGGGTTTGGTGCGGGTGAGAATGCGGGCGGCAGAGGTTTGAATGATCAGGATTTGATGGATGGCAGTGGAGGGGAGGCCGGTGAGGAGGGCGTTAGAGTAGTGCAGCCGAGAGGTGACAAAGGCCTGGACCAGGGTTTCAGTGGCTTTTGGGGAGAGGTATTGGCGGAGACGGACGATGTGTTGGATGTGGAAGAAGGCGGTGCTGGTGAGGGACCGGATGTGGGGGAGGAAGGATAACTGGGGGTCGAACCTGATGCCTGGGTTGCGTATGGTTGCGTATGGGTTCGGAGAGTTTTAGGGGGAGGTCGGGCAGGTGGAGGAGGTGAGAACCGTGAGATTTCAGACGTTGACGAGAGCCAAAGAGTATGGCTTCCGTCTTGTCAACGTTCAGCTGAAGGAAGTTTGCGCTCATCCAACCCCTGAGGTCTGACAGGCAGAACATTGGGGGACTGGGGGGGGCGCAAAGTGAGGTGGAAAAATAGATTTGAGTGTCATCCGCGTACATGTGGAAATGTACCCCATGTCTGCGGATGTCATCCCCAAGAGGGAGCATGTAGGTCAGAAAGAGGAGGGGGACCAGGATGGATCCTTGGGGTACCCGCAGGTGACCGGGTGAGAGCGGAAGGAGAAGCTATTTGTGCAGATGAACTGCTGGTGGTTTGTGAGGTAGGACTCGAACCGGGCGAGTGCGGTCCCACTGAGGTGGATAACGAAGGAAAGGCGGTGGAGGAGGATGGAGTGATCGACTGTGTCAAACATGACAGAGAGGTCCAGGAGGACAAGGAGGCAGAGGGAGCCCCGGTCACAGATAGAGAGGATGTCATTTGTGACTTTCACGAGCGCAGTCTCTGTACTGTCCGGTGGGCGGAAACCGGACTGGAGGGGTTCGAAGAGGGAGTGGGAGGAGAGGTGTGCGCGGAGTTGGTTGGCAACAACGCGATCTAGAACTTTTGCGAGGAAGGGCAGGTTAGATATATGGCGATAGTGGCCGGGGTTTGAGGGATCTAGGGAGGGTTTCTTGAGGAGGGGGGTGATGACAGCAGTTTTGAGGGGTCAGGGACTGATCCAGAGGAGAGGGTCTGGTTGATGACGTCAGCCAGTAGTGGGCAGAGGAGGGGGAGCTGTGTGACCAGCAAGTTGGTGGGGAAGGGGTCGAGGCAGCAGGTGGTGGGTTTCATTGAAGTGGTGGTTGGTGAGAAAGAGGAGGGAGAGATGGGGAGGAATGAGTGAAGGATGAGGGTTGTTGTATCGGGGGGAACGGGTGGGATTGGAGACAGTGGTTGTACCAGGGGGATCGGGAGGGTTTGGAGATGGTGGTTGTACCAGGGGGATCGGGTGGGTTTGGAGATGGTTGTTGTACCAGGGGGATCGGGTGGGTTTGGAGATGGTTGTTGTACCAGGGGGATCGGGAGGGTTTGGAGATGGTTGTTGTACCAGGGGGATCGGGAGGGTTTGGAGATGGTTGTTGTACCAGGGGGATCGGGAGGGTTTGGAGATGGTTGTTGTACCAGGGGGATCGGGTGGGTTTGGAGATGGTTGTCAGACCAGGGGGATCGGGTGGGTTTGGAGATGGTTGTTGTACCAGGGGGATCGGGTGGGTTTGGAGATGGTTGTTGTACTGGGGGGATCGGGTGGGTTTGGAGATGGTCCTGGATTTTAGGGGGAAGAGGGAGTTGAAGGTGGATGAGGGATGATCAGGGAGCAACTGGACGGCTGCTTTAGGATCTCTGTGCGTGGAAGGCCAGAGGGATAGGATGTTTGATGATGAGAGGGCGTTTGTGAGGGTCTCAGGGGGTAGCCTTTTCCACGGGTGGTAGATAATGGTTGAGGGCTTGGTGGAGGAGAGAGGGATGTGAGAGGAGAATGAGATGAGGAAGTGATCCGAAATGGCCTTGTCCACTGTGCTAAGGTCGGAAATGTCAAGGCCGTGGGTAATGACGAGGTCGAGGGCATGACCAAGGTTGTGGGTGGGTGAGTTTATGCGAAGGATGAGGTTTAAGGAGAGGAGGACAGTGAAATCGGCAGAAGTGGTGTAAGGGGAGTTTAGGTGGAGATTGAAATCGCCCATTATGAGCAGGCGCTTGGAGCAGAGGGACAGGGAAGAGAGGAGAGTAGAGATGTAGAGAGGAAGGAGCCGGGGGGCTTAGGGGCGGGTAGACGAGGAGGATTTTCAATGGGAGAGAGGGATGGAAGAGGGTGAGGTTCTTGAAGGAGGGGAAGCAGCCAGAGGAGTAGGGAGTGAGGCCAAGGGAGGCTTTGGAGATGAGGTCTACCCCGCCACCATGTTGATTTGGCCGGGGGGTGTGGTGAAGGTGTAGCCTGGAGGGGAGGCTTCAACTCGGGGGAAGGGGACATTGGGGAGAGCCATGTTTCGATGAACCCAAGAATGTCGAGGTGATCATCCAGGATGAGGTCATGGGTGGTGAGGGCTTTGTTAGAGAGGGAACGGACATTTTGAAAGGAAAAGCGGGTGGGTTTGCTGGTGGTGAGGAAAGGGAGGAGAGAGTGATGCGGAGAGGATTTGGGGGCGTACAGGGAGATGGCTGTAGAGAGTGGTGTGAATGGAGAGTTGTGGAGGTCTACGTATGATGGAGGGGGAAGTTGTGTTTGCCTTAAGGAGGCGGTTTGAGCGGAGGGAGTGAGTAATGGGACACGTGGGGTGGCTGCTCTGGGACAGCCAGTGCCGGGAGCCACGAAGAGCCCGGTGGAGGATGCCGAGGCTGGAGCAGAGGGCAGCGGTGATGGGGTCGTGGAGAGAGAGAAGGCGGGGAGGGCGGTGGGAGAGAAGGTCAGAGGGGGAGTAGCGGATAGAGGGGGGTGGGAGGAGAGACATTGAGGGGTGGGAGGAGAGACATTTAGAGTGGAGGGGGAGGCTCGGGCGGGGAGCACACAGAGACCGGGAGCGAGCAATAAGTGGGTTGGCATCAGCCCTCAGGCTGTGTGGTGATGGCTGGGATGGCAGTGACCGGGGCTGCCAGGCCATTTTTTAGTTATGACGTCATGCCAAAATCACTTTTGTAGATGTGCGACACCCCTCACCTCGTGGGGTTTTAATACCCGCTGCTAGGCCTCAGCTCCACTCCTCCTCCTTGACTCCGCTCCCGAACTCACTTGCACGAGGCTCTGGGAGTAATCCAGAGATCACCACCTTTGAGGTCCTACTCTTTAGCTTTTTCCCTAACTTCTGATACTCTCCCTGTAGGATCTCAGGCCATTTTTGCCCCTACATCATGGATGCCAACATGGACCCCGACTTCTGGATGTTCCCCTTCCCCTATAGAAGGTTTCACACCTGTTCTGTGATGTCTAATGGTGAAGATTTGATCATCTGTTGCTCATTATTAAATCCAAGATGTTATCTCCCTTTGTTGGCTCTATACAAACTGAGTCATAAAACAGCCTTCCCTTAACTCGAGAAACCCCTTCCCTGTTTCACCAGCAGACACATGGCTATCCCAGTCAATCTCCGGTAAGTTTAAAATCTCCAACTACTGTGGTTGGTCCCTTGCTGGTCACCTTCCTTATCTCATGCCACAGTTCCAGATCGAGGCCGTCACCCAGGCTTGGGAGTCTATAGCAATCTCTTCACCCCTCTTATTTCCCTTTTCACTTCTCCTCTGTACTTCCTACATTCTATTTGACTATCCTGTGTGTTTTGGACCTGACATTTGTCATAAGCCTCTTTTTTCTGTTTCATTTTAATCCCAATTTCCTTAGTCATCCAGGGAGGTTTGACTGTCCTACCTTTCCCCTTTGTGAGAATGTATTTGCTCTGTCCCCGAACTATCTCCTCCTGAAAGGCTTCCCATTGTTCGTTTGCTGTATTACCTGCCAATTTTTTTTCCAGTCTATCTTGGCCAGGTCCCTTTTTAACTCACTGATGTTAGCCCGCTTCCAATTGAGAGTCTTTACCTTTACCTTTGATTGATTGTGGTCCTTTTCCATAACTATTCTAAACCTAATGATGTTGTGATCACTGTTGTCCAGATGCTCTCCTGCTGAAACCTGCTCCACTTGCCCCACTTCATTTCCCAGAACTAAATCCAGCACTGCTTCCTTCCTCGTTGGACTGGAAACATACTGATCCAGAAAGTTCTCTTGCACATATTTCAGGAATTCCTCCCCTTCCTTGCCCTTTACACGCTGTGTTTCCCAGTCTATGTGAGGATAATTGAAGTCCCCCATTATCACTACTCTATTGGATTTGCATCTCTCCGAAATCTACTGCAGATTTTGCTCATCTATCTCCTTCCCACTATTTAGAGGTCTATAGTAAATACCTAACAGTAACAGCTCCTTTTCTGCTCCATAACTCTAACCAAATAGATTCAGTTTTTGGACCCACTAACACATCGTCCTGTTCCAGTACTGTGACTGCGTCCCTAATGAATATTGCCATCCCTCCTGCCTTTTTCCCTTCCCTATCCCTCCTGAATAGGATGTAGCCAGGAATATTCAGCTCCCATTCCTGTCCTTGCTTGAGCCAAGTCTCCGTAATTGCCACTACATCATAACCCCATGTGGCTCCTTGAGTCGCAGCTCACCAATATTATTCGTCACTCTCTGTGCATTTACACACAGGTACTCCAATATCGGCTTAATCCACTTTACATCTCTCCCCCATCTCTTTCCACTGTTTGCTGGACTATTCCTTATTTCATTTCTGTTTGTCTCTCCTCATCCAATATGTAACTCGTTTCCCCTCCCTGATGCTACAACAACAAGATTCCATTTATAGAGCGCCTTTCACGTTGGGAAGCGTCCCAAGGCGCTGTACAGTTGGGTCAGGACCCGAGCATTGGGGGGAAATGGTCAGGGTGAATGGCCTTGTAGGTGAGGATGAGGATCTTGAATTCGACATTCATTCTGATCCCCATCCCCCTCAAAATCAGTTTAAATGCTTTCCAACAGCATTTGTTATCCTTGTTGCAATGACATTGGTCCCAACCCTGCTCAGGTGAAACCCATCCCTCGTGCACATGCCCCATCTGCCCCAGAACTTGACCCAGTGGCTTAGAAAGCTGAAGCCCTCCTTCCTGCACCATTTCTCCAGCCAGGCATTCATGTGTTTGATCCTCCCAGTTTGGTGTTCACTTGTATAAGGCTGGACTACGGGAACTCTCTCCTCGCCGGCCTTCCCGCCACCTCCCTCCACAAGCTGCAGGTCATTCAGAACTCTGCAGCTCGTGTACTGTCCCGCACCAGGCTTCGGGACCACATCACTCCCACCCTCGCTCGCCTCCACTGGCTCCCCATCCCCAGAGGATTGATTTCAAGATCCTCATCCTCACCTACAAGGCCATTCACGGCCTTGCTCCCTCCTACCTCTCCGACCTACTATCCCCCTACCTACCTGCCCGTACCCTCCGTTCCTCTGGCTCCGGTCTGCTCCACGTCCCCCGCCCCAACGCCCTACCATCGGTGGTCGGGCCTTCAGCCTCTCAGCCCCCAGGCTCTGGAACTCCATCCCCAGTGCCTTCGCCGCTTCCTCCCTTTCCTCCTTCAAGGCCGGTCTCAAGACCTTTCTCTTTGACCGAGCCTTCAGCTCCCCTCTCGACTCTCTTCCCCCTCCTCTCTCCCTCCCTTCCCTCCCCTCACCCTGACCATTTCCCCCTCCTCGCTCCCTCCCTTCCCTCCCCTCACCCTGACCATTTCCCCCCTGCTCGGGTCATGACCCAACTGTGCAGCTCCTTGGGACGTCCTCCTGACGTGAAAGGCGCTTTATAAATGGAATCTTGTTGTTGTTGTTGTTGTATAAGGCATTGGGAGTAATCCCGAGATCACCACCATTGAGGTCCTGCTCTTTAGCTTCTTCCCAAGCTTCTGATATTCTCCCTGTGGGGTCTCAGCCCTTTTATCACCTACATCATAGATCCCGACGTGGACCACAACTTCCGGACTTTCCCCTTGCCCATGTAGGATATTTTGCACCTGTTCCGTGACGTCCTGCACCCCGACCCCATGGAGGCAGCATACCAGGCGCGAGCCCGGCCTTTATGGCAAATACGCCTGTCTGTCCCTTTAACTGTTTGTATCCCCGATAACAGCAGCGTTGGTGTTTCTCCCCTTGTCCCCCTGAACATCGGTTACCTTTGGACTCTTCTCTCAGAGGTGTCCTCACCGGTATCCAGTACTGAGAACCAGTGTGTGAGTGCCACACTCTTAGGGCATTTCTGCCTGTTCTTTTTTTGCTCCACATCGGATGGTCACCCACTCACCCTTCTTCTGAGCCCTTTGTGGCTGTGGGGTGACCACCTCCTACTCCCTGTGGCTGTGGGGTGACCACCCCCTGAACTCTCTGTGGCTGTGGGGGACCACCTCCTGAAAAGTTCGATCCATAAATTCTTTGTTCTCCCATTTCCTGTGTAGTGACTGTAGTCCCTCCTCAAGCTCAGTGACCCTGAGCTCCAGCTCAAGCTGCCGGGGGTACTTCCTACACACACACGTGTTTGTCCAGAACACATGAACCATCCTGCAGTTCCCACATGGCACACAGTGTACATGGAATGGGTCTCAGCTGCCCTGCCAGGTTTTCAGACATGTTTTGTCTCAACAGTTTTGGGGTAAGTAGGTAAAAACAAGTAATTTCACACCTTTTATTCGCTTGCTCACACTCCGTATATACTAAACGCCCACTCAACACCTACCGCCACAGGGCTGTGACCTTTTGTGCAGGCTCTTGGGGGATTTGTTTCTCTTTTACAAGTTCTCACCTGCACCTAATTCCCACTCTCACCTAATTCCCAAACAGAATTCTCACTCTGTTGCTCTTCACTCCATTGCCTCAGTTGATATAGAAATGATATAGAAAAGCACTCTGAGACGCTGTCCGGCGTGGAGGACGCTATATAAATCCAAGTTGTTGTTGTTGTTGATGTATTCTATATCAAACGCAAGGATTATTATTATTATAATTTAGTATATGTAACCTCACGGTGATACGAGCTGGACAAGCAGCAGGAAGTGTCGGCAGTGCCAGTCGGCAGTGCTCACATTGGTTAAAGTCCAAGGCTTGGGTCTCTATACCTACCCCAAACTCCCCGGGATTAGATAAAGCTTTGGTCTGTCCCATTGAGGAGAATCTTCACGTCAGATTATACAATCAAATGTATTATATAATTGTTATAATTTAATATAATGTTAGTGACGATATTTAGTTTAGTCACTGATTTGAAACAAACTAATTGCCTGTGATCAGTGTAGGACTGTTCCCTCCAGGCTGGACTGTAACTGACGGAGATTTGTCCCTTAAAGGTGCGGCTGATCCTCTCCTCATTCAGTCCCCGACCCTGGAACGTGTCGCAGAGGGACACCCGGCCCGGTTACAGTGCTCCATGAAGAACGCCAACGTGAGCCACACCGATGTACACTGGTACCGACAACTCCCGGGACAGCATAAGGAGTGGATTTTAACACATGATACAAATGGAAGGAAAACAGATCACGAAGATGTTAATCAGCGTCTCCAGCCGTCCAGAGTCACCTCCAATAACACCTACATTCTGATACTCAGACGAGTGACAGTCAGTGACGCTGCCGTCTATCACTGCTGTGTGTGGGGAGATGTCTGTGGGAACGGGACCCGACTCAAAGTAACCAGTGAGTAAACTTATACTGTGTCCAGATTTTACTGTCAGATTTCAGCTCCTCAAATGTCCTCAGGAGCTTTTTTTTGAGGCTGTCACCCAGGCTTGGGAGTCTATAGCAGACCCCAGTAATAGCTTACCTCGTTACCATCTTTTAATTCTACCCAAAGTGATTCTGTGTCTGCCCTTTCCTTTTGTATATCCTCACTCACTAGTGTCTCATTAATGGAGTTTATATGTCGTGCCACACCACCTCCTCTTCTCCTGATACGGTCCCTACTGAACAGTTTATAACTTTGCAGGTGTGTATCCCATTGATTGGAGTCATTCCACCATATCTCTGTGTTGCTAATGATGTCCAATCTGTCACCTCCTACAAGGCCTTCCAGATCACGCATCTTGCTTGTCAGACTTCTTGTATTAATGCAAGTACAGCTCCATTGTCTTATGCCTTTCCCAATTACTTTATAAGCATTTTTTGTTTCTTCTACTCCAACCTTTGGAGTTAGACCCGTTATATTTGGGTTTATGTTTTCACTTGTAAGCTTTAAGGTTTTCCCTAATTGGTTGGGTGCTGTCTTACACTACCCCAACCACCCCTGAGCCCAGTTTAAACACTTGCTAACAACTTTTGAGAGAGTAGTAGATAATTATTTGGGGGAGACAGGTGTGCAGGGCTCTGGGGAGAGCGCGGGGGAGAATTGAATAGGTCTTTTCAAAGAGCCAACACAGACACAATGGGCCGAATGGCCTCCTTCTGTGCTGCATAATTCTATGGTTCTATGATAACCAAACTATCTATCCTGCCTGCCAACACCTCTACACCCCTTTTGTTCCTGGTGCCTGTTATCAAGCCAGGCACCAGGAACCGTGCCCAAACCTGCTCAATCCTGAACCAGTCAGACCTCCAGGGAAGGGCAAAGCTTTGGAGTGAAGTTTGCCTCAAGGTAAGACCTCTGGTAAATAACCAATGTGATTGGCATCTGATTGTACTGGTTCTGAAGCAGACGGGTCTGCAGTCCCCCAGAGCACTGTTACAACATTATATAATATTATACAGGAATCCTGTCGTTCCACAGACGTCCTATAGCTACAACACCACCAGCAAAATCACACTTGAATAGCGCCTTTCATGTCAGGAGGACGTCCCAAGGGGCTGGACAGACAGAGTTTCAGACCCGAGCTGGGAGTCAGGGTGTGGGAGGATGGAGGGAAGGGGGGGAATCTGGGTGATCGAAAGCACATTCGAAGAGAAGGCTCTTGAGTTGGGTCTTGAAGGTGTCGAGGGAGGGGGTAAGGCGGAGGGACAGCGAGATAGAGTTCCAGAGGGTGGGGGCAGAGTGGTAGAAGGTGCACACCTCAATATTGGGGTGAGCCAGGCGGGGGACGTGAAGCAAGCCAGAGCCCGCTGAGTGGAGGGGGTGAACAGGTGGTAAGGAGTTAGCAGGTGGCCGAGGTAGTGGGGAACAAGATCATGGAGGGCTTTGAAGGTTAGGAACAGGATCTTGAACTTTATCCTATAATTTAATAATAATAATAATCCTTGCATTTGATATAGTCACGTATTCCAGACGTCTCAAAGCATTTCACAGAATAATAATAATCCTTGCATTTGATATAGCGCTTTTCACGTCTGGAGGACGTCCCAAAGCGCTTCACAGAACACACTGTAAAGTGAATTGACTGTATATCTGTGGGCGAACGCGGCAGCCAATTGCGCACAGCAATGTCCCACAAACAGTCGTAGATTGAAAATGACCAATTTATTGTTTTGGTTTTGGAGGGATTATTATTAGGCTCTGTGTGGAGTAAGGAAACTTGCCCAAGGTTTGGCCCTGACCCCCCGGGAATAGAACTCAGGTCTCTCACTTGCAAAGCGAGTGCTCTAACCACTGAGCTGCAGGACTCCACGTACAGAATACACTGTAAAGTGAATTGACTGTACATTTGTGGGTGAAACGCGGCAGCCAATTGCGCACAGCAGTGTCTCACAAACAGTCGTGGATCGCAAAAGAACAATTTATTATTGTTTTGGAGGGATTACTATCAGGTGTGTGGAGTAAGGACACTTGCCCAAGGTTTCGCCCTGACCTGCCGGGAATTGAACCCAGGTGTCTCGCTTGCAAGGTGAGTGCTCTAACCATTGAGTACAGGACTCCATCTTCTGTGTGATGGGAAGCCAGTGGAGTCGGGCGAGGATGGGGTGATTGTGTCGCAGATCCTTGTGCGGGAGAGGACGTGGACTGTAGGGTTCTGGATGGTCTGGATGATGTAGCTACGCAGGAGGCCGGCAGCTCAGTGGTTAGAGCACTTGCCTCGCAAGCGAGAGACCTGGGTTTGATTCCCAGCCGGGCGAAGACTTGGGAAATTTAAGGTACTCCACACGCCTGATAATAATCCCTCAAGAAAAATTAAATAAATTGGTCACTTCAATCTATGACTGTTTGTGGGACACTGCTTTGCGCAATTAGCTGCCTTGTTTGCCCACAAATATACCATCAATTAACTTTACAGTCTATTCTGTGAAGGATTTTGAGACGTCTAGAAGATGTGAAAAGCGCTATATCAAATGCGAGGATTATTATTATAATTTAGTATAGGTAACCTCACGGTGATACGAGCTGGACAAGCAGCAGGAAGTGTCGGCAGTGCCAGTCAGCAGTGCTCACATTGGTTAAAGTCCAAGGCTTGGGTCTCTATACCTACCCCAAACTCCCTGGGATAAGATAAAGCTTTGGTCTGTCCCATTGAGGAGAATCTTCAAGTTGGATTATACAATTAAATGTATTATATAATTGTTATAATTTAATGTAATGTTAGTGACAATATTTAGTTTAGTCACTGATTTGAAACAAACTAATTGCCTGTGATCAGTGTAGGACTGTTCCCTCCAGGCTGGACTGTAACTGACGGAGATTTGTCCCTTAAAGGTGTGGCTGCTCCTCTCCTCATTCAGTCCCCGACCCTGGAACGTGTCACAGAGGGACACCCGGCCCGGTTACAGTGCTCCATGAAGAACGCAGACGTGAGCCACAGTGATGTACACTGGTACCGACAACTCCCGGGACAGCAGAGGGAGTGGATTTTAACACATGATACAAATGGAAGGAAAACAGATCACGAAGTTGTTAATCAGCGTCTCCAGCCGTCCAGAGTCACCTCCAATAACACCTACATTCTGATACTCAGACGAGTGACAGTCAGTGACGCTGCCGTCTATCAATGCTGTGTGGAGGGAGATGTCTGTGGGAACGGGACCCGACTGAACATAACCAGTGAGTAAACTTATACTGTGTCAGGTTTTACTGTCAGATTTCAGCTCCTCAAATGTCCTCAGGAGCTTTGTGTAGGTACACACACTAAACTCTCACTGTGTGTAGGTACACACCTTAAACTCTCACTGTGTGTAGGTACACTCCCTAAACTCTCACTGTGTGTAGGTACACACACTAAACTCTCACTGTGTGTAGGTACACACCTTAAACTCACACTGTGTGTAGGTACACACCTAAACTCTCACTGTGTGTAGGTACACACCTAAACTCTCACTGTGTGTAGGTACACACCCTAAACTCACACTGTGTGTAGGTACACACCCTAAACTCACACTGTGTGTAGGTACACACCCTAAACTCTCACTGTGTGTAGGTACACACCCTAAACTCACACTGTGTGTAGGTACACACCCTAAACTCACACTGTGTGTAGGTACACACCCTAAACTCACACTGTGTGTAGGTACACACCCTAAACTCACACTGTGTGTAGGTACACACCCTAACCTCACACTGTGTGTAGGTACACACCCTAAACAACAAAAAGACAACAAGATTCCATTTATAGAGCGTCTTTCACGTCGGGAGGACGTCCCAAGGCGATGTACAGTTGGGTCAGGACCCGAGCATTGGAGGGAAATGGTCAGGGTGAGGGGAGGGAAGGGAGGGAGCGAGGAGGGGGGAATGGTCAGGGTAAGGGGAGGGAAGGGAGGGAACGAGGAGGGGGTAGAGAGTCGAGAGGGGAGCTGAAGGGTGAAGGTCAAAGAGAAAGGTCTTGAGACCGGCCTTGAAGGAGGAAAGGGAGGAAGCGGCGAAGGCACTGGGGATGGAGTTCCAGAGCCTTGGGGCTGAGATGCTGAAGGCCACCGATGGTCGGGCGGTAGGGGCGGGGGACGTGGAGCAGACTGGAGCCAGAGGAACGGAGGTTACGGGCAGCTACGTGGGGGATAGTGGGTCGGAGAGGTAGGAGGGAGCGAGGCCGGGAATGGCCTTGTAGGTGAGGATGAGGATCTTGAATTGGATCCTCTGGGGGATGGGGAGCCAGTGGAGGTGAGCGAGGGCGAGGGTTGGAGTGATGTGGTCGCGAAGCCTGGTGCGGGACAGTACACGAGCTTCAGAGTTCTAAACATAACACGGGGTCAACCTATGTTTGATATCAGGAGTGACTGGAAGGGATTTACAATGAGTTTGTTCATTGCACCAAAACATGGGAGAGATTCAGAGTAATGTATTGAGTTCCTATCGTCTGGGAAATGTAACGGGATCCACACTAAAGCAGCCGTCCAGGACTGGGAACAAATACCCAGTGGCTCAGTTATTATCATTATCATTGCTGCCTTTGATACAGTGTTGATATCATTAAATGTCTCAAAAAGCTTCAGTAATGTGTAATGAACTGGATTTGTACGTCAACACATCAGTGGATTTGACACAATGGGGTCCCAGCGACAGCCATGACGTGAAGATGAATGTGATGTGGGGGACTGTGGGCCTTGACACCAGGAGACTCTCCCCTCTCTTCACCAGTGACGCAGCAGCTTTCATTTCCCCCTGAACAGCCAGAGCCTGGACTGGGATTACGTCTCTTCCAAAGGCGAGGCCCAGAGTGGGGAGGGCGAGGCCCAGAGTGGGGAGGGCGAGGCCCAGAGTGGGGAGGGCGAGGCCCAGAGTGGGGAGGGCGAGGCCCAGAGTGGGGAGGGCGAGGCCCAGAGTGGGGAGGGCGAGGCCCAGAGTGGGGAGGGCGAGGCCCAGAGTGGGGAGGGCGAGGCCCAGAGTGGGGAGGGCGAGGCCCAGAGTGGGGAGGGCGAGGCCCAGAGTGGGGAGGGCGAGGCCCAGAGTGGGGAGGGCGAGGCCCAGAGTGGGGAGGGCGAGGCCCAGAGTGGGGAGGGCGAGGCCCAGAATGAGGAGGGAGAGGCCCAGAGTGAGGAGGGAGAGGCCCAGAGTGAGGAGGGAGAGGCCCAGAGTGGGGAGGGCGAGGCCCATAGTGAGGTGGGCGAGGCCCAGAGTGCGGAGGGAGACGCCCGTACTGAGGAAGGAGAGGCCCAGAGTGGGGAGGGAGAGGCCCAGAGTGAGGAGGGCGAGGCCCAGAGTGAGGAGGGAGAGGCCCAGAGTGGGGAGGGCGAGGCCCAGAGTGGGCAGGGCGAGGCCCATAGTGAGGAAGGAGAGGCCCAGAGTGGGGAGGAAGAGGCCCAGAGTGGGGAGGGCGAGGCTCAGAGTGGGCAGGGCGAGGCCCATAGTGAGGAAGGAGAGGCCCAGAGTGGGGAGGAAGAGGCCCAGAGTGAGGAGGAAGAGGCCACTACAAGGCGAACCATAATCCAATCCCAAACCAACTGTAACTCAACCCAACATCACCCTCAGCTCGGGGGCCAAACCTGGACTGTCGAGCACTTTGTAATGTCCGCCCGATGTGAAAGGCCTCAATGTGTATTGTATCAATAGCCCAAACCCCGACTGTATCCTGAGACCCCGACTGTATCCTGAGACCCCGACTGTAACCTGAGACCCCGACTGTATCCTGAGACCCCGACTGTAGCCTGAGACCCCGACTGTAGCCTAATACCTCGACTGTAGCCTGAGACTTCGACTGTATCCTGAGACCTTGACTGTATCCTGAGACCTCGACTGTATCCTGAGACCCCGACTGTATCCTGAGACCCCGACTGTAACCTGAGACCCCGACTGTAACCTGAAACCCCGACTATAACCTGAGACCCCGACTGTATCCTGAGACCCCGACTGTATCCTGAGACCCCGACTGTATCCTGAGACCCCGACTGTATCCTAAGACCCCGACTGTATCCTGAGACCCCGACTGTATCCTGAGACCCCGACTGTAACCTGAGACCCCGACTGTAACCTGAGACCCCGACTGTAGCCTGAGACCCCGACTGTAGCCTGAGACCCCGATTGTAGCCTAATACCCCGACTGTATCCTGAGACCCCGACTGTATCCTGAGACCTCGACTGTATCCTGAGACCCCGACTGTATCCTGAGACCCCGACTGTATCCTGAGACCCCGACTGTAACCTGAGACCCCGACTGTAACCTGAGACCCCGACTGTAGCCTGAGACCCCGACTGTATCCTGAGACCCCGACTGTAACCTGAGACCCCGACTGTAGCCTGAGACCCCGACTGTATCCTGAGATGCCGACTGTAGCCTGATCCCCCGACTGTAACCTGAGACCCCGACTGTAGCCTGAGACCCCGACTGTAGCCTGAGACCCCGACTGTAGCCTGAGACCCCGACTGTAGCCTGAGACCCCGACTGTAGCCTGAGACCCCGACTGTGGCCAAACTAATTCACAGGCAATCATAACACCAATAGCACCTTCACTTTGGGAGGATGTCCCAAGGCATTGATGACTCAACCCAATTCCAACTTCTACATTCCTTTACGTGAAAGGCACGATGTAAATTTATATTGCACGAGCTGTACCCACCCATTTGCAGCTCCGCTTGTAAACAAAGGATCCAATATGGAACGTAGATTGACACATGGACAGATGCACAGACAGACACTTTGACTTTATTAGGATAGATAGATTACCTTTATTAATAAAGACGGAGTTTCTGTCTGTATGTGTCTGTGTTTCCGCCAACAACGCAATAACTGATTGACGTAGACCTCATCGGAAAGGCCTTTCATGCACGAATGTCATGGGCATTTTTTGTTCAGGGATCTCCTTTTGTTGATGAGCTATATTTAAAAAATGCTTTAATTAAGCCCCAAAATATGAGGTATGCATGGTATTCTGCAAGAAAGTAGTGACAGAGGAAAGCACACAGCCTTCCAAAGGGCTATATGTAATATATTCTGCAACAAATGTATGGGAGTTTTTTCAGGTGGTCATGGGAGCTACAGTCCTCCCACAGGAGTCCTCCCAATAGTACATTTTCTTAATCTTAAGGGAAGATGCCTAAGAAGCGAAGATCAAGCCTTTCAAGGACAAATAAAAATGCCAGACAAAAGAGAGAAGGCCGATTAAATGAAACTGAAGAGCAAAGAAGAGCATGGCAGGACTTCTGTGATGAAAGGACTGCAAGATCACGGCAAAATGAGTTGGCTGCTCAAAGAAAAGCACAGCTGGACTTTGACGCAAAAAGGCATGCAAGAACAGGTTAAAATAAATTGCTCGCTCAAAGAACAGCCCTGCAGGACTTGGACTCACAAAGGCATGCAAGACACGACAGAAGTCCTCCAGCTCAGTATAATGAAGACGGAATGTCTGTCTGTGTGTTAATCTACATTCCATGTTGGATCCTGTGGTTGCAAGTGAAGCTGCAACAGGTACAGGAAGTTATTGTCTACATAAGGGGAGCGGCTAAACTCCAGAGGGGAGGGGAGGGGAGAAACCCCAGCCGCAGACGGTGCCCCAACTCGAGCCCCAGGATTCACCCTCCCCGGCTATCGCTCCTAGGCCATGGAAGAGCCGCGGAAGAACCTGGAAACCCCGTGGCCATCACCTGCCCAACTCCATCATTGCCCCACCCATCGCGTGGCCGCCCAGGAACACCAGGTAAATAAAGCAGCCAAACGGCAACACGGCCTCAGGAGGCTTCCACCTTACCACCTCCAGGCTGTGTCTGAGTGTGTGTGTGTGTGTGTGCGGTGTGTGTGCTCTATGATTCCACCCGCCACTGTGAATTGCCATAGCTACCAGGTGTAACTGCGGGCACAACCTGCGGGCATCCTGTGTGCTGAGCTTGTTTAGGTCATAGCTCGTCAACGGTAGGAGATCCCTGAAAACAATCCCCAAGTGCCCATGACACTCCCAGTTCCAAGAACTTTCTAATGAGCTATAACTCATGTCTCTTTATTAGTATAGTTTGCTGTTTTATTAGTATAGATTGTTTTGTGTTTGTTTACATGTGAGGCGCTGTGTAAATGTCAGTTGTTGTGAAGCTCTGATTCTCTCATTCTCTCCACATTGTCTGGACACAGGGAGCAGAGAACAGGTCTGGATCAACATGGGGACAGCTCTGGGAGTCCTGGCCTGTGTTGCAGCAGCTTTCCTCACCTACAAGATGTGTAGTTTGTGAAGAAACAGTCCTGTACATTTGCCTCCATGTTTTACCTGAACTAATCCACACTGAAGGCGACTTGTCAGACTTTGGGGAAATGAAGATGTGACAAATGTAAGGAGTCTTTTTCCCAAGTTCCACACAGGACCTCCACACGTCATCTGATCAGAGGCAGTGACACGAGGCACAAAGTCATGTTATCATCAGGGGAACGTGTCAATTTAGAGGAGATATTTTACAGACGGGGTTAGAGTGTGGAATGCCTCGCCCACATGGCTCTTCAAACCAGAATAGTGTTTACTGGGCATTAGATAAAGACAGGAGGAATTATATGCAAGGATTTGAGAAGGTGGAGGTCAATGGGATTGAAGAGCGGCAGTGGGGAGCGAGCACCAGCACAGACACGACGGGGAGAGAGCAGGGACTCGGATGTGGTTGGACGCAGAGCAAGGGAGAGGGGAGGTGACCACAGGCTCAGTTGATTATGTGGATCTTAAAGTGGAGACCTGTAGCTTAGTGGTTGGAACATTCACCTCGCAAGTGAGAGGACCTGGTTCGATATGTTGGGCAAGTTTCCTTACTCCACACGCCTCTGTTATAATTAATAAATAAATAAATAATCCTTGCATTTGATATAGCACTCTTCACGTCTTTGAGACGACTCAAAGCCCTTCACCAAATATACTGTAAAGTGAATTGACTGTATGTTTGTGGGCGAAACACGGCAGCCAATTGTGCACTGCAATGTCCCACAAACGGTCGTGGATTGAAGTGACCAATTTAATATTGTTTTCTTGAGGGACTATTATCAAGTGTGTGGAGTAAGGAAATTTGCCAAAGATTTTGCTCTGCCGGGAATCGAACCCTGGTCTCTCGCTTTGTAAGGGTTGATTTATTTTTGTTACCCTACTGTGAAGTAAGGACTGACAGAATTATTGTACAATTAATCAAGGTTTATTAATTCAGATTAATAATAGATATAGTAATTAAAAGAACAAAATGTAATTATGCTCACGTATCCACTTATACTGTAGTTCACAATGATTTAAATTGACCAAACTAAACGCTGCAAATGCTGCGGTTCACCGAAACCTGGCTCTCCCCCAGGGACCCCAACCCCCAGTTGAAGCCGCCCCTCCTGGCTACACCTTCCACCACACCCCCCGTCCAAACCAATGTGGCGATGGGGTGGCCCTTATCTCCAAAGCCTCCCTTGGTCTTTCCCCCGACTCCTCTGATTGCTTCCCCTCCTTTGAGCACCTCACCTTCTTCCTCCTTCTCTCCGATTGAAAATCCTCCTGGTCTACAGCCCCCCTAAGCCCCCCGGCTCCTTCCTCTCTACATCTCTACTCTCCTCTCTTCCCTGTCCCTCTGTTCCGAGCGCCTGCTCATAATGGGCGATTTCAACCTCCACCTAAACTCGTGGCACCACTTCTGCCGACTTCACTGCCCTCCTCTCCTCCCTAAACCTCACCCTTCACATTAATTCACCGACCCACAACCGTGGTCATGCCCTCGACCTCATCATCACCCACGGCCTTGACATTTCCGACCTTAGCATAGTGGACAAGGCCATCTCGGACCACTTTCTCATCTCCTTCTCCTCACATCCCTCTCTCCTCCACTAAGCTCTCAAACATTCTCTACCGCCGATGGAAAAGGCTCCCCCCTAAGACCCTCTCAAAGGCCCTCTCATCATCAAATATCCTATCCCTCTGGCCTTCCACCTGCGGAGATCCTGAAGCAGCCATCCAGCTGCTCCATGATCGCCTCTCCTCCACCTTCGACTCCCTCATTCCCCTGAAATCCAGGACCATCTCCAAACCCACCCGAACCCCCCGGTACAACCACCATCTCCAAACCCACCCGATCCCCCGGTACAACAACCATCTCCAAACCCTCCCGATTCCCCTGGTACAACAACCATCTCCAAACCCTCCCGATTCCCCTGGTACAACAACCATCTCCAAACCCTCCCGATTCCCCTGGTACAACAACCATCTCCAAACCCTCCCGATCCCCCTGGTATAACAACCATTTCCAAACCCTCCCGATCCCACTGGTACAACCACCATCTCCAAACCCACCTGATCCCCGGTACAACAACCATCTCCGCTCCCTAAAAACCCAAACCCAGCTGCTCGAGCGCAGATGGCGGAAAACTGGCCTCAGTCCATCCCAACTGTGGCTCGAGCATCTCCACAGCTACCGCTGTCCTTTGACACGCGCATAAACTGCTTCTACCCCAACATCATCTTGGAGGCTAAACACAAACCTAAAATCCTTTTTTCCACCGCCCACTACCTACTCCGTGGCCCCCCTCAGGCCCCCAATCTTCACATCCAATGCCAAGTGCGAGGAGGTCATGGACTCATCTAAAATACACAACATCCGCCAGGCAGCCTCATCCTCCTGCCTCTTGTCACCCACCACCACGCCCTCTCTGCCCCCCTCACCCTCCCCATCATCTGCTCCTACCACCACCCCCATCCTACATTCCTTCCTCCCCATCTCTCCCTCCTCCCTCTCACCCACCATCACCTCCATGAAACCCACCACCTACTGCCTCGACCCCCTCCCCACCAACTTTCTGGTCACACAGCTCCCCCTCCTCTGCCCACTACTGGCTGACGTCATCAACCAGTCCCTCTCCTCCGGATCAGTCCCTGACCCCCTCAAAACTGCTGTCATCACCCCCCTCCTCAAAAAACCCTCCCGAGATCCCTCAAACCCCGGCCACTATCGCCATATATCTAACCTGCTCTTCCTCGTAAAAGTCCCAGATCGCGTTGTTGCCAACCAACTCCGCGCACACCTCTCCTCCCACTCCCTCTTCGAACCCCTCCAGTCCGGTTTCCGCCCACCGGACAGTACAGAGACTACGCTTGTGAAAGTCACAAACGACATCCTCTCTATCTGTGACCGGGGCTCCCTCTGCCTCCTTGTCCTCCTGGACCTCTCCGCCACGTTCGACACAGTCGATCACTCCATCCTCCTCCACCGCCTTTCCTCCATCATCCACCTCAGTGGGACCGCACTCGCCCGGTTCGAGTCCTACCTCACAAACCGCCAGCAGTACATCTGCACAAACGGCTTCTCCTCCCCCTCTCACCCGGTCACCTGCGGGTACCCCAAGGATCCATCCTTGGCCCCCTCCTCTTTCTGATCTATATGCCCCCTCTTGGGGATGGGGTACATGGGGTACATTTCCACATGTATGCGGACGACACCCAACTCTATTTTTCCACCTCCGGCCTCCCCTCCACTGCCATCCATAAAATGCAGATCATTCAAACCTCTGCCGCCCGCATTCTCACCCGCACCAAACCCCTCTCCCCGATCCCCCCAGTCCTGGCCCTCCCCCCACACCCAAACCCCACTCCCCGATCCCCCCAGTCCTGGCCCTCCCCCCACCCCAAACCCCTCCCCGATCCCCCCAGTCCTGGCCCTCCCCCCCCCCCCCCCCCCCCCCCCCCCTGCCCTCCCCCCACCCCCAAACCCCACTCCCCGATCCCCCCAGTCCTGGCCCTCCCCCCCACACCCAAACCCCACTCCCCGATCCCCCCAGTCTGGCCCCTCCCCCCCACACCCAAACCCTCTCCCCGATCCCCCCACCCCCCCCCCCAACCCCCTCTCCCCGATCCCCCAGTCCTGGCCCTCCCCCCCCACCCAAACCCCACTCCCCGACCCCCCAGTCCTGGCCCTCCCCCCCACACCCAAACCCCACTCCCCGATCCCCCCAGTCCTGGCCCTCCCCCCCACACCCAAACCCCCTCCCCGATCCCCCAGTCCTGGCCCTCCCCCCCACACCCAAACCCACTCCCCGATCCCCCCAGTCCTGGCCCTCCCCCACACCCAAACCCCACTCCCCGATCCCCCAGTCCTGGCCCTCCCCCCCCACACCCAAACCCCACTCCCCGATCCCCCCAGTCCTGGCCCTCCCCCCCACACAAACCCCTCTCCCGATCCCCCAGTCCTGGCCCTCCCCCACCCAAACCCCACTCCCCGATCCCCCCAGTCCTGGTCAGACTGCACCGGCTCCTGTCCGGAGAGGATCCACTTCAAGATCCTCACTCTTGTCTTCAAATCCCTCCACTCCTCTGCCCCTCCGACCTCTCTGACCTCCTCTCTCCTCACAACAGTACCCGTTGCCTTCGTTCCTCAGGTCTGACCTCCTCCTCGTCCCCCGCTCCCCCCTCGGTGGCTGTGCCTTCAGCCACTGCGTCCCGAGGCTCTGGAACTCCCTCCCTCACTCCCTTCCCCTCACCCCCTCTCTTCCCATTCTCAGGTCTCGGCTGAAGACCTTTTTTTTCTGCTGCGACATTGGTCACCTTCGCCCCCTCCCCCTCCCCTGGCTCCTCCCCCTCCCCTTAGCTCCTCCCACTCCCCCTGGCTCCTCCCCTCCCCTGGCTCCTCCCGCTCCCATTGGCTCCTCCCCCTCCCCTGGCTCCTCCCCCTCTCCTGGCTCCTCCCTCTCCTGGCTCCTCCCCCTGCCTCCCCCTCCCCTGGCTCCTCCCCCTCCATCTGGCTCCTCCCCCTCCACCCTTGTACGGTTCCCAGTTCCCTATCACCCAAAGGTATCGGGTATTATTGTACGGTTCCCAGTTCGCTATCACCCAAAGGTATCGGGTATTATTGTACGGTTCCCAGTTCCCTATTACCCAAAGGTATCGGGTATTATTGTACGGTTCCCAGTTCGCTATCACCCAAAGGTATCCGGGTATTATTGTACATCACCCAAAGGTATCCGGGTATTATTGTACGGTTCCCAGTTCGCTATCACCCAAAGGTATCGGGTATTATTGTACGGTTCCCAGTTCGCTATCACCCAAAGGTATCGGGTATTATTGTACGGTTCCCAGTTCCCTATTACCCAAAGGTATCGGGTATTATTGTACGGTTCCCAGTTCGCTATCACCCAAAGGTATCCGGGTATTATTGTACGGTTCCCAGTTCCCTATTACCCAAAGGTATCCGGGTATTATTGTACGGTTCCCAGTTCCCTATTACCCAAAGTATCTATATACGGCGTATCCGGGTATTATTGTACGGTTAGAGTTGTTGAAATCGTAGTCTGGATCTTCCTTCTTTAGAAACTGGAATATGGTTCGCGACTCCAAGTTCCCATCTCTTCTTTCTCTTTTCGAATCGATCTCCGTTTATACTGTTGATTAGGTGACCTTCACCTGTTGTCTTTTGTAAGATGGTTCCTATGTAAAAGGAAATGCCACACAGCTCTCTCTCTCTCCAGCTGCAGACCAGTCTCCATGAGGAAATGACTGACAAGGAATGAGAACAGTTATTGTTTATAAAGAGTCTTTTGTTTCTCCTTCTTCAGCAAGAATCTTCTTTGAAGCTCGTCACAACCAACTCTCCTCATAGGAGATGACCACATGTCTCAAATATATATATTAACATTGCTAAGAGAAGTTGAGAGCTTATTTAACACATTAATTACAGAAATCCTGCATTTTACAGAAACTCAGTTGGTTGTATTCTTGGCTGGAGTCAGAAGATTGGGGGTCGGGGGTTTGAGCCCCATATCAAGGCTGTATTGAGTGAGCTCCCAGTCCAGGCTGACAGTGCAGGGCTGAGCTGACACTTTACCCCGAGCACTGAGTTTGTGATCCTCAACGCTGTATGGCCAGTGCATCTGGTTTGTGTGTTTATCAGTGGCATTTGGGAGGGTGTTTTCAGCCATTGTTGGAGTTTTATGTGGACGTTTTGCTGACTGTGTTGAGATTTTGCTGATGTGTGTGTACATGGAGGGAGGGAGACTGACGTGTGTGCAGTTGGCGAGTGACGGGGTAAAGCTCCCCTCAGACTCCTGACTGGACAGGGAACCATTTTTTTGGAGGAGCTGAACTGGCCCCACGGTGACATGTTTGACAGTGGAACGTGGGAATCAAGGCCCCCCCTCTGTGCCGGTCTCTCGGCCGGTTCCTGAGCCGGGAGGGGCCGCGGGATTCCAGGGCACTCACTGCTGATGGCAGCACAGCCCGGCCCGGCTCACCACAGGGCCTGGAAGGACAGACCAGGGGTCACTGGGGCCGGGAATCCTCCCCTCAGCTCCTGGTAACCCCACAGCCAAAGCCCTAACTAATGGGGAGGGAGGTCCGAGCTGGACAAGCAGCGGGAAAGCTGCCGGACAGTGGTATCAGTGGTCACTCAATCCACAGCTGTTTGTGAGATGCTGTGCACCATTGGCTGCCACATTTCACCCACAAATGTGCAGTCACTATGTGATGTGTGACAGTGTTGGGGATGTGATGTGACTGACATCAGCTAATTGTCTGTCACAACCTCAGCTCATTAATCAATATACTCACACTGATAGCAACACACACTCACAGACGTTCACACACACTCATTCACACACACAGACAACAACAACAAGATTACATTTATAGAGCACCTTTCACGTCGGGAGGATTTCCCAAAGCGCTGACACCAACACACACACATTCCCACACACATACACACACACTAACAGACAGACACCAAGACAACCTCACACACCTACACATACACCAATACACATACTCACACACCAATACGCAGACATTCACACACGCACTCAAAATACAACACATATACACACCAATACACACACTCACAAACATACCAACGCACACACACTAACTCGCACGGTGTGAGGATATTAAAAAATAATAATTCTTGCATTTGATACAGCGCCTTATCATGTCGTTGAGACGTCTCAAAGCGCTTCACACGATATACTGTAAAATAGTGACTGTATATTTTGTGGAAAAAACGCGGCAGCCAATTGCACACAGCAGCGTCTCACACACAGTCGTGGATTGAGTGAACAATTGTTTTTTGAAGGGATTATTTCCCCTGGAAAGCGATCCACCAATCGACCTACTGACCGCTGACACCAACACTAACACTGACAGGTTGACACTGACACTGACATTGACACTGAGTGCTGAGGCTCAGGTGACACTGGGGTTGGGGCTGAGCTGACAGGCTGAGCTGGGTTGGGGATGGGGGCTGACAGGCTGAGCTGGGTTGGGGATGGGGGCTGACAGGCTGAGCTGGGTTGGGAATTGGGGCTGATGCGCTGAGCTGGGTTGGGGCTGAGCTGACAGGCTGAGCTGGGTTGGGGATGGGGGCTGACGGGCTGAGCTGGGTTGGGATGGGGGCTGACAGGCTGAGCTGGGTTGGGGATGGGGGCTGACGGGCTGAGCTGGGTTGGGGATGGGGGCTGACAGGCTGAGCTGGGTTGGGGATGGGGGCTGACAGGCTGAGCTGGGTTGGGGCTGAGCTGACGGGCTGAGCTGGGTTGGGGCTGAGCTGACAGGCTGAGCTGGGTTGGGGCTGAGCTGACAGGCTGAGCTGGGTTGGGGATGGGGGCTGACAGGCTGAGCTGGGTTGGGGATGGGGGCTGACGGGCTGAGCTGGGTTGGGGATGGGGGCTGACATGCTGAGCTGGGTTGGGCCTGGGGGCTGACGGGCTGCGCTGGGTTGGGGCTGAGCTGACGGGCTGAGCTGGGTTGGGGCTGAGCTGACAGGCTGAGCTGGGTTGGGGATGGGGGCTGACGGGCTGAGCTGGGTTGGGCCTGGGGGCTGACGGGCTGCGCTGGGTTGGGGCTGAGCTGACGGGCTGAGCTGGGTTGGGGCTGAGCTGACAGGCTGAGCTGGTTGGGATGGGGCTGACGGGCTGAGCTGGGTTGGGGCCTGGAGCTGACAGGCTGAGCTGGTTTGGGGATGGGGGCTGACGGGCTGAGCTGGGTGGGGATGGGGCTGACAGGCTGAGCTGGGTTGGGATGGGCTGACAGGCTCAGCTGGGTTGGGGCTGAGCTGACAGGCTGAGCTGGGTTGGGGCTGAGCTGACGGGCTGAGCTGGGTTGGGGATGGGGGCAGACTGGCTGAGCTGGGTTGGGGATGGGGGCTGACGGGCTGAGCTGGGTTGGGGCTGAGCTGACAGGCTGAGCTGGGTTGGGCCTGGGGGCTGATGCGCTGAGCTGGGTTGGGGCTGAGCTGACAGGCTGAGCTGGGTTGGGGATGGGGGCTGACAGGCTGAGCTGGGTTGGGGATGGGGGCTGACAGGCTGAGCTGGGTTGGGAATGGGGGCTGATGCGCTGAGCTGGGTTGGGGCTGAGCTGACAGGCTGAGCTGGGTTGGGGAATGGGCTGACGGGCTGAGCTGGGTTGGGCTGAGCTGACAGGACTGAGCTGGGTTGGGGATGGGGCTGATGGCTGAGCTGGGTTGGGACTGAGCTGACAGGTGAGCTGGGTTGGGCCTGGGGGCTGATGCGCTGAGCTGGGTTGGGGCTGAGCTGACAGGGTGAGCTGGGTTGGGCCTGGGGGCTGCTGCGCTGAGCTGGGTTGGGGCTGAGCTGACAGGCTGAGCTGGGTTGGGCCTGGGAGCTGACAGGCTGAGCTGGGTTGGGGATGGGGGCTGACAGCCTGAGCTGGGTTGGGGCTGAGCTGACAGGCTGAGCTGGTTGGGCTGAGCTGACAGGCTGAGCTGGGTTGGGGATGGGGGCTGACAGCCTGAGCTGGGTTGGGGCTGAGCTGACAGGCTGAGCTGGGTTGGGGCTGAGCTGACAGGCTGAGCTGGGTTGGGACTGAGCTGACAGGCTGAGCTGGGTTGGGGCTGAGCTGACGGGCTGAGCTGGGTTGGGGATGGGGGCTGACGGGCTGAGCTGGGTTGGGGCTGAGCTGACAGGCTGAGCTGGGTTGGGGATGGGGGCTGACAGGCTGAGCTGGGTTGGGGATGGGGCTGACAGGCTGAGCTGGGTTGCGCTGAGCTGACAGGCTGAGCTGGGTTGGGCCTGGGGCTGATGCGCTGAGCTGGGTTGGGGCTGAGCTGACAGGCTGAGCTGGGTTGGGGATGGGGGCTGACGGGCTGAGCTGGGTTGGGGCTGAGCTGACAGGCTGAGCTGGGTTGGGGATGGGGCTGACAGGCTGAGCTGGGTTGGGGATGGGGGCTGACAGGCTGAGCTGGGTTGGGGCTGAGCTGACAGGCTGAGCTGGGTTGGGCCTGGGAGCTGACAGGCTGAGCTGGGTTGGGCTGGGGCTGACAGGCTGAGCTGGGTTGGGGGCTGAGCTGACAGGCTGAGCTGGGTTGGGCTGAGCTGACAGGCTGAGCTGGGTTGGGGCTGAGCTGACAGGCTGAGCTGGGTTGGGGCTGAGCTGACAGGCTGAGCTGGGTTGGGCCTGGAGCTGACAGGCTGAGCTGGGTTGGGCCTGGGGGCTGACAGGCTGAGCTGGGTTGGGCCTGGGGCTGACAGGCTGAGCTGGGTTGGGGATGGGGCTGACAGGCTGAGCTGGGTTGGGCCTGGGGCTGACGGGCTGAGCTGGGTTGGGCCTGGGAGCTGACAGGCTGAGCTGGGTTGGGCCTGGGGGCTGACAGGCTGAGCTGGGTTGGGCCTGGGAGCTGACAGGCTGAGCTGGGTTGGGCTGGGAGCTGACAGGCTGAGCTGGGTTGGGGATGGGAGCTGACAGGCTGAGCTGGGTTGGGCCTGGGGGCTGACAGGCTGAGCTGGGTGGGCCTGGGAGCTGACAGGCTGAGCTGGGTTGGGCCTGGGAGCTGACAGGCTGAGCTGGGTTGGGCCTGGGAGCTGACAGGCTGAGCTTGGTTGGGGATGGGAGCTGACAGGCTGAGCTGGGTTGGGCCTGGGAGCTGACAGGCTGAGCTGGGTTGGGCCTGGGAGCTGACAGGCTGAGCTGGGTTGGGATGGGGCTGACAGGCTGAGCTGGGTTGGGGATGGGAGCTGACAGGCTGAGCTGGTTGGGCCTGGGAGCTGACAGGCTGAGCTGGGTTGGGGATGGGGGCTGACAGGCTGAGCTGGGTTGGGCCTGGGAGCTGACAGGCTGAGCTGGGTTGGGGATGGGGCTGACAGGCTGAGCTGGGTTGGGAATAGGCTGACAGGCTGAGCTGGGTTGGATGGGGGCTGACAGGCTGAGCTGGGTTGGGAATGGGGGCTGACGGGCTGAGCTGGGTTGGGGCTGAGCTGACAGACTGAGCTGGGTTGGGGATGGGGGCTGATGGGCTGAGCTGGGTTGGAGCTGAGCTGACAGGGTGAGCTGGGTTGGGCCTGGGGGCTGATGCGCTGAGCTGGGTTGGGGCTGAGCTGACAGGGTGAGCTGGGTTGGGCCTGGGGGCTGCTGCGCTGAGCTGGGTTGGGCTGAGCTGACAGGCTGAGCTGGGTTGGGATGGGGGCTGACAGGCTGAGCTGGGTTGGGAAATAGGGCTGACAGGCTGAGCTGGGTTGGGGATGGGGCTGACAGGCTGAGCTGGGTTGGGATGGGGGCTGACAGGCTGAGCTGGGTTGGGAATAGGGCTGACAGGCTGAGCTGGGTTGGGAATAGGGCTGACAGGCTGAGCTGGGTTGGGGATGGGGGCTGACAGGCTGAGCTGGGTTGGGCCTGGGGGCTGACAGGCTGAGCTGGGTTGGGATGGGAGCTGACGGGCTGAGCTGGGTTGGGGATGGGGGCTGACAGGCTGAGCTGGGTTGGGATGGGGGCTGACAGGCTGAGCTGGGTTGGGCCTGGGAGCTGACAGGCTGAGCTGGGTTGGGGATGGGGCTGACAGGCTGAGCTGGGTTGGGGATGGGGGCTGACAGGCTGAGCTGGGTTGGGATAGGGCTGACAGGCTGAGCTGGTTGGGGATGGGGGCTGACAGGCTGAGCTGGGTTGGGGATGGGGGCTGACAGGCTGAGCTGGGTTGGGATGGGGCTGACAGGCTGAGCTGGGTTGGGCCTGGGAGCTGACAGGCTGAGCTGGGTTGGGGATGGGAGCTGACAGGCTGAGCTGGGTTGGGGATGGGAGCTGACAGGCTGAGCTGGGTTGGGGATGGGGGCTGACAGGCTGAGCTGGGTTGGGGATGGGGGCTGACAGGCTGAGCTGGGTTGGGCCTGGGAGCTGACAGGCTGAGCTGGGTTGGGGATGGGGGCTGACAGGCTGAGCTGGGTTGGGCCTGGGAGCTGACAGGCTGAGCTGGGTTGGGATGGGGCTGACAGGCTGAGCTGGGTTGGGGATGGGGGCTGACAGGCTGAGCTGGGTTGGGCCTGGGAGCTGACAGGCTGAGCTGGGTTGGGGATGGGGGCTGACAGGCTGAGCTGGGTTGGGATGGGGGCTGACAGGCTGAGCTGGGTTGGGCCTGGGAGCTGACAGGCTGAGCTGGGTTGGGGATGGGGGCTGACAGGCTGAGCTGGGTTGGGCCTGGGGCTGACAGGCTGAGCTGGGTTGGGATGGGGGCTGACAGGCTGAGCTGGGTTGGGCCTGGGGCTGACAGGCTGAGCTGGGTTGGGCCTGGGGCTGACAGGCTGAGCTGGGTTGGGCCTGGGAGCTGACAGGCTGAGCTGGGTTGGGGATGGGGGCTGACAGGCTGAGCTGGGTTGGGGATGGGGGCTGACGGGCTGCGCCGGTTCTTTCTGTGAAGCTGTTAAATTAAGTTTCATTTCTGCCTTCTCAGTCACCATGTGGGCGGCCACATTTCCTGTGTATAAATCTCCTGCTCACTCCCCTCCCTTCCTGTCACAGTCTACACGCAGCCCAGTATCAGACACCCTCGGTGCCCACATGAGCAGGCGGGGAGAGGGCAAGGGGTGGGCAAGGCAAACCCCCAGGCAGTTCGGGGGTTAACCCCAGTCAGGCACCCCCACAGGAGATGGCCAGGACCCAGGGGCTGCCAACATCCGCAAGAGGGGCAATAGGAACAACGCCAGGAACAGTGCAGGACAACAGGGCACCAGTGAGGATGGGAACAGTGGGGGAGCGGGTAATGAGGAGGTTGTGGTGAAAAGCAAAG
>NW_024705112.1:0-16478 GCF_018977255.1 Callorhinchus milii
GTAAAGTCACTTATTAAATTCTAGATGTGAAGCTTTCGTGACTGCAATGATTCATACTGTTAGGCTTTTTCGGTCAAAGTCGTTTATTAAATTGTAGATTTGAAGCTTTCGTGACTGCAATGATTCATGCTCTTAGGCTTTTTTCGGTAAAGTCGCTTATTAAATTGTAGATTTGAAGCTTTCGTGACTGCAATGATTCATACTCTTAGGCTTTTTCGGAAAGAGTCACTTATTAAATTGCAGAGGTGTGGACTCGAGTCATGTGACTTGGACTCGAGTCAGACTCGAGTCATGAATTTGATGACTTCAGACTCGACAAAATGTACAAAGACTTGCAACTCGACTTGGACTTAACATCAATGACTCGTGACTTCACTTGGACTTGCGCCTTTTGACTCGAGAAGACTTGCTACTTCCCATGAAAACTGGGGGAAAAAATGTTCACACTGCCGCGCCGCTCTCAGTTTATCTGCATCTGTGAAAAAAATGTGCACCACTGTATGCATGCAGAGAGCACGCGCGCTGCCTGCACGACATCCAATCACTGTAGTCCCACGTTGTTTTGATTGGACAGCATCTAAGCAGGCACATTGCAAGACAACCAATGAAGCGCAACAAGCAACAACGCGCCAGTTGGCAAAATGATACCGAAGATAGTTTCGTTTGGCTATAAAATTACGATGTAGTCGACAAAAAACGAGTTGCAATTTGCAAAACATGCGGGTCGAAGATTACAGACGGTTGCTGCCACAACGTCTAACTTTGTTCGACACCTGAAGTTGCACAAAGAAAGGTAAGTTTTGAACGAATGCTAAGCACCTTATCGGATGTACCGTAACTTACTAGCTGCTGCATATTTACTGTATCAACGAGACAGTAAACGCACGTCTCCCTTGCTGGTTAATGCTTACAAAAATAGGGATTTTTGAACCCCGATTATATGAGGTACATGAGTGTAGCACACTCAGATGGAAAACCTCTTCAACATCATGTCAACGTCCGTTTTAAAGTATCATTTCTACCTTGCTGCTAGACGGATAAACACAAATGTATATCTCAGTCTCTCCAACACACATGAGACAAAAACAGGCCTTCCAGTTTTACTCTTTCAATCGTTCAGTTTCAGAGTGGCTGGTGTGCTGCCTCATTGAGGTCGTTTATGTAATTTTGGTTAATCACAACTAAGCTGAACTGTCGCTGAAGACATAAACTATCAAATTAAACAATGAATGAGGCAGCAGTAGACCTGCAATTGCTGTGTGATGCAGCAAGGCACCATGGAATCTGGTGTGCAGGAGAGAGTGAACTATAAGCAGGGGTTCCCAACTTTACCATGACAAGGCCCCCATATACCAGTAGATTCCAGCCAAGGCCCCCTGACATGGGCCGTGCCACACTCTTTTTTCTGTGCACCTCCTTTCACAACTCGATGGAGTTGGTGCATCCCTAAACCCATCCAAGTACAAAGGAAACATAGTAAGACATATACACTGTAAAGAGGAAAATGATGACACAGTCACAGAAGATCCACCATTAGCCTTCCCTTTTCATATCATGCCAAACAGCAGGGCAGCGCATGGACATAGCGTGCTACCGTAGTCTAGGTCTGTGAGGCAGCGCACCACTGGGATATATACAGTATATAATAAAATAATAACGATTATAGTAGTAATGTTCAGAGATGCAATAGATTATTATAGTGCAGTTTTAACTAATGGGGATATTGTTTAGCTTATTTTTGGTTTAATTTGGTTTAATTTTACTTTATTGAATTTATTCAATTATTTTGTTTTGCTATACTTTTCATGCCAACTTGCCATGGCCCCCCTAGACCCCCTCGCGGCACCAGGGGTCCCCGTCCCCACTTTGAAAACCACTGCTATAAAGCATATGACTTCAGTTTCTTGACGAAAAAAGCCTAAGAGTATGAATCATTGCAGTCACGAAAGCTTCACATCTACAATTTAATAAGTGACTCTTTCCGAAAAAGCCTAAGAGTATGAATCATTGCAGTCACGAAAGCTTCAAATCTGGAACTCATCATGGATGTGGCTGAACGTCACCGTGTAGGAGCCCAGAGCGTGACACCTTCACGCGCTGGGCGAGTAGCGCATACTAAAATAATTATTTTATTATGTTTTATTTTATTACGTAGAATGGAAATAATAAAATAATCAAATAAAACATAATAAAAGAATTATTTTATTTTGCTTTGCTTTATTTTTATTACGTAGAATGCAAATAATAAAATGAGCAAAATAAAACGTAATAAAGTAATTATTTTATTATGCTTTATTTTTATTACGTAGAATGGAAATAATAAAATAATCAAAATACCACATAATAAAATAAATTTTATTTATTATACATACTAAAATAATTCTTTTATTATGTTTTATTTTATAACGTAGAATGGAAATAATAAAATAATCAAAATAACACATAATAAAATAATCATTTTATTATACGTAATATAATAATTATTTTATTATGTTTTATTTTATTACGTAGAATGGAAATAATAAAATAATCCAAATAAAACATGAGAAAATAATTATTGTATCATGCGAGCTCTCAGCTGGCGCCTCTCGCGTTCTCACGAGCGCCGCCTGCCGCCCAGAGGCGGGAGTCTTCACGCGCAGCGAGCAACTCGCGCCGCACTTTTACATCAACAAACATGCGGGTTTATTAAACTGCAAATCTTAATCAAAAATCGAGGGCGACAAGACATCAAGCTGGTTCACCAATGTGAACATGTCACCAACAATAACGCTGGCGCGTTACATTTAAAATTTTATTTAAAAAAATATTCCCCGTGGAGGATGCGGGTATCGATCCGGCGACCTAAACATGGGAGACTTCAACATGAAGTGGCGTGAGCACGCGACCAGGTACGCTGATGTCTACGTAGCATCGAGAGGGTCCTAGTGTCGTTGGTAGCGTGCAAGCTGTGTGTGTTAGCGAGCTCTGTGTTGTTAGCAAGACATTTAACACAGCAAAATCGAGGTCAAGATGATTCACCAATGTGAAAATGTCACGAACAATAACGCTGGGGCGTGACGTTTAAAATTTGATTTAAAAAAATAAATATTCCCGTGGAGGATGCGGGGATCGATCCGACGACCTAAACAACGCAGCGAGCAATGCAAGTTGTTGGGCGCTCTCGCTACCAGCTACAGCGAACTCTCCCTCACAGCGAGCGGGTCCCAGTGTAGCTACTCGCGTGCCAGTTGTGTGTGTTAGCGAGCTCTGTGTTGTTAGCAAGACATTCACACCGTATATCCTTGTACTGGACGTGCATTTGAGATGTGTAGCACAATGTCCATCCCTATCGGAGCCTTTTTATTAATCGGGGTGCCCCCCTTTGAATCATCAATAGAAACCGTACCTCCCTCTTAATCTTCACACAAAACAATGAACATTATAGATGTTTTACACATCCTCTCATCGTCAATCGGGGTCTGTGGTGTAATGGTTAACGCGGGTTCGATTCCCGAGTTCGATCCTGCCAGGCTGCCAGGCTCGATGTATAATTGTGTTTATAAATATTTGTTATAAGTAGAGGACGTGGGGAGCGTCTTCTCGAGTCCCTTATCAGCGTCACCCTCTCAGCAGGGCGCCTCCTTTGAACCATCGCTGCTGTTGTGCTCATTCTGGAGGTCGATATGGTGCTGCTGACATCCGACAGCGCCACCTCCTGCACTCACAGACAAGGACACCCACAGACACAGAACCAGAGACACCACGGCGCTTGTACCAGGCTATGTGCGCCTTGAGGCCACGTGAAGTGAAACCACAAAGGACACACGTCCATAGACACACACAGCCACACATTTGCACACTGCACGTTTGATGTTACACCAAAAAAAATTGTATTTCTGACATTGTGTAATAAAGGACTCGACCACGAAGTCTGGCTTGGTGTCCTTTATTCGGTTCTTCCTCGTAACCCACACGGCTGTCCTTCTATAAGCTTCCATACCGATACTGATACTGCTGTTAACCCCGTCACGCCAACAGCTCCTCTGTTGGTCTCCCGTTGTTCTCGTAGCCTTGCTGGCTGTTACCCTCACGCAGCCCCCACTGGCTGCTCTCTCTGCAGTTTCTCCTCTCGTCGCTCTCGTAGCCTCTCTCTCCTCTCGTCGCTCTCGTAGCCTCTCCCACACACAGCCTCGCCGGCTGTGTTCACTGCAGCTCCTCAACCGCCTTCTCTCCAGCAGCCCCACTGCTGTCTTCTCTCGCAGCTCCGCTGGCTGCTCCCTTAGCTGGCCACCGCTGGCCGCCCGTGCCACCCTTCCTGGCTTCGCCCAACGTGGCCTTACTCTGGTCCAGTCTCACTCTCTCTCCCCTCCTCTTCCGGTCTCATCTCTTAAGAACCTTAACCTTGCTCCCACGTCACCTAACTCCACCTCTCCGTGACGTCACATCCGGGAGGTCGCCCGCGCCCGCATTACACCACCCTCCCCCGTGGAGAAAAACCCAGCCGACCTCGGCTGAACAACACCAACAGTAATGCGGGCGAAACCGACCCTGACACACCAAAGGACACCAAGCATGCAATATAACAGTAAGAACAATCAACACAACATAATAATCAAGTAACGTAGCAGAAGCAGGCAATAAATACACAGTAAGAGCAATAATGCAACGTAACAATCAACGAAACACAAGGGATTTAGAACGTGTGCGGGTCGCCGGCCCGTCCCGGACGGTCGGCGGCCCATCCGCGGAACGGGAACGTGATGGAGTTTGAGGAGTGACAGGGTGAAATCCCCCTGTCGCTGTTGGAAGTCCACCAACGTCCCGTGTCCCTGAAGGATCAGTCTCGGGCGTGTCCCGCGGATGTGTCTGCAGCGGGGTCGGAAGGGCTGCAGGGCTCGAAGTTCCCGCAGATCTGGCAGGCACCCTCCGAGCAGGGCGCCTCGTCCCCTCTGGTGTCAAGGCCGGCCTGCCTGGAACAGGTATGACAGGCGCTCTAGCAAGATCAATGGACGCAGGCGGGGGAGAGTCGGCAGCAACAGACCCCGGCAAGGCAACATTGGGAGATGAAGCATCATGTAGGGGAGCAACATACGGTTTCAAGCGCGACGTGTGAACAAACCAGCGGCGAGAACCAATCTGAACACGCGCCGACTGAGGGTTAGGAACCTCAATGAGGCGGACGGGCCCTTGCCAAGGTTTGTGAAATTTGGGAGAGGTACCCGGCCGCACCTGCGGGCAATGGAGCCAGGCCAGGTCCCCAACCTTCCAGGGGCATTCCCCCTTGGAACGCCGTGCATACCTCTCATTCCGGGCCTGAGCTTTGGCCGTAGCCACACGGGCACTCTCCCGCGCCTCCGAGACCCGGCGAACAGTGTCCCGAATGTAGTCAGGAAGTGGTTTACAAGGTCCCCTTACACCGGTTCCCATCTGCACATCCATCGGCGGCACGTTTTCCCGACCATACATAAGGTAAAACGGCGAATAACCCGTAGCCGCATGAGGAGTCATCCTGTACGCCGAAAGCACCCCCGGGATGTGCAGGTCCCAATCCGATTGTTGCTCACTCACCGTATGGCACAGCATGGCAGACAATGTCCGGTTTAGCCGCTCAACCATACCATCCGTTTGCGGATGGTATGGGGATGTCCGGACCTTCTTAGTCCCTAGGCCCGCGCACACTTCCGCCAATAATTTAGAAGAGAAATTTCGGCCCTGGTCCGTGAGGAGTCTCTCCGGCGCACCCTTGTCCATAACGTATCCGAACAAAAAGGCGTCGGTAATGGCCGCGGCCGATTGGTCGGGCAACGGCCAGGCCATCGGCCAACGGGAGAGGTACTCAACCCCGACCAGCAAATATTTATTACCCCTCGCCGATGGTGGGAAAGGTCCCAAAATGTCCAGTGCCACCAATTCATTAACCCGAGACACCTGAATTGACTGTAAGGCGGCACATAAGGATGTTTAGGTGGCTTACGCCGGGCACAGTCAGGGCACGCGCGGACGTGCCCCACGACATCCGTCGCCATGCCGTGCCAAAAATAATGACGTTGCAACGTCAACAAGGTCTTCTGCACACCCAGATGTAATAGCGTGTCACAATGGAGAGTTCTAATCAACTCGTATCGCAGGGACGCAGGCACACCAGACGCCAGCGTTCCTGGAGACTTCCCTCCACATGAGCAGACCATCTCGGACCGCGGTTTCCGGCGCACCCTCCGTAACCGGACCCCCAATCTCCACTTTGGATCGCTTCCGCAAGGACACTAACGACTCATCCATCATCTGCTCCCTTATCCAAACAGACCGTGGCAGATTCAAAACCCCATCAGTCGGCCCCGGTTCCACAGGAGCATCCGACTCCTCCACAGCCAATACCACCGGCTGAGGGGGGGTAGGCTGGGCGCACATCTATGCGTCCCCGACGCACATTTGCAAGGGGAGCGCTGCGGCAATCTAGAAAGTGCGTCTGCGTTCGCATGGCGCACCCCTTTACGATGGTGAATTTGAAATGAAAATTCCTGTAGCGTGTCCAACCAACGCGACAGCTGGCCGGAAGGTTGATCCATTTTAAGGGCATATTGCAAGGCCGCATGATCCGTACGTACGATAAAGGAACGGCCGTACAGGTACGGTCGAAACTGACGTAGGAAAAAAACAACGGCTAGGAGTTCCCTGCGAGTGACACAGTAGCGGGTTTCCGCGGGCGACAAGACCCGGCTACCATACGCAACGACGCGCTCTACGCCCCCTTTAGACTGAGATAACACCGCGCCAATACCTGTGTCACTCGCGTCCGTATCAAGAATGAACGGTTGATCGAAATCGGATAATCCAATGTTGGGGCCGTAGCCAACAGATTACGCAGACTCTGAAAGGCCGCCTCTTCTGGCGGTCCCCACGCAAACTTACGTCCCTTACCCGTAAGGAGGTGCAAGGGCCTCGCGATGGTCGCAAAATTCGGTACAAATCTTCGATAATACGAGGCAAATCCCAGAAAGCGACGTACATCCCCCACGGTGGCCGGAGTTGGCCAATCTCGGACGCACGCCGTTTTTTCCGGGTCCGTAGACACCCCCTCAGCACTCACGATGTGCCCCAAATAACGGACGGACCGTTGCAGTAGGTGACATTTCTTTGGTTTGAATTTCAAGTTCGCGGAGCGCATCCTCGTGAACACCGTCTCCAGCCGCCTTAAATGTTCATCAAATGTGCGGCTGAAGACAATAATATCGTCCAAATATATGAGACATGTCTCCCACTGCAACCCCGTCAAAACGAGCTCCATGAGCCTTTGAAATGTGGCAGGGGCCGCATTCAGCCCCATCGGAAGGCAGTTAAATTGAAATAACCCCTGCGGCGTACGGAATGCGGTCTTCTCCCGTGAGGGCTCGTCAAGGGGAAGCTGCCAAAATCCCGAAGAGAGGTCCAGTGTAGAGAAGAACTTAGCCCCCGACAATGCGTCGAGGGAGTCGTCCATACGCGGCAGGGGATACGCATCTGCCACCGATATCTTATTCAATTTTCGAAAGTCAACACAGAATCGCAATTTGCCATCCTTTTTCTTAACCAAAACCACAGGCGCGCCCCATGGGCTGTTTGATGGCGATATAATATCCGCAGCCAACATGTCTTCCACTGCCCCCCGAACGTGTTCTCGCTCGGCGGGACTCATTCGGTGCGAATTCAACCGAATAGGGGCAGCGTCGCCTGTATCAATATGATGGTGAAGCAACGAGGTGCGTCCCAAATCCAAATCATTGGAGCTGAACACATCCGAATACGTCAATAACAATTTGTGAAGCGCACCCCGTTGATCCACAGACAGGGAAGAATTTCCGTCACATAAGCTAGCAATCCAGCGATCATCCGAAGCCACAGGCTCGGAAACACCAGCAACCACTCCTGGCTATGCGAACAATCGTGAGCCGTAAATGCCGTGGTGGCATGTGCCACAACCGTGCCAGCCGGGACGCAAACATTTTCAGTACCCGCATTGAGCACCTGCAAAAACGGTAATTGATCTGGCCGGACGATGGTCTGTGCCCCAACCAGCGCCAACCCGGCCGTTATCGAGGCTGAAGGTGACAACAAGATCCCAACCGCTCCTAGCCGACTAGGCAGGGGCTTCCGATACCGCAGGGGAATAAGCATCTGTGAACCAGGTGGAATGTCAACAGATGCCACGGATAGCGCCTGCACTTGTACGGCCGAAGCAGGTCGCCCCCAGGGCGACGGCAGAAACGAAATTTGACGGCCACCCGGCAGTTCAATACAATTCTCATTAATTTTGATCAAAATAGGCATCTTAGCCAGGAAATCAGTGCCCAATAAACAAGGAACTGCCAAGGATCTTGAAATCAACACAACGCCCGAGGCCGACACATCCCCAATAGATATTTTAGCGTCCACCTGGCCCACGATGCCCATACTACCCCCGTTCGCAGCGACGCACGACCCGTAAACCGGACGCACGGCCCCGGGTGGGATGCCTAACAGATGAAAAATGACATCCGAAATAATAGTCGCGGACGCCCCGGAATCGACCAAAATGCGCACGTCCACCCCTTGTATAGACCCCGGCACGGTGGACGAACCCGTAGCGGCCGCGACAACCCTCCGTGCCAATTTGCGCCACTGCGTCACAGAGCGACAAGGCCCCGTCGAAGGTCTCTCTTTAACAACAACACTAGGATCGCACAACGAAGGTGATGGGTGAGGTGTAAAGCCTTGCCGGGTGTCTGGTGCGTGCCGACTTGCCTGGTTCGGTGGTTCCTTGGTCGGCTTGGCCGGTGATGAGGCCTCCTGTTGCGGCGGACCCGGGATGCGGGCCCAGCAGTCCTTCGCGTAGTGGCCCCTCCGTCCGCAGCGGAAACAATCGGCGTCGTTGCGCCGAAGCGCAGGCCTTGCATCGCGCCGGCCTCGTATCGGTGGTGCAGCACGAGAGGCCGGTCCACCGCGGCCTGACCATGGCCCGAGGCGGCCGTCAGCTCCTGAGGGCCCCCCCATCCGGCACGTATACCGACTTCGTAGGGTCCCAACCCAGAGCGCCACCCTCTGCGACGGGCCCCCCTGTCCACGCCGCGACTTGTTTCCACCGTCGTAGGTTGAATTGTGCATCCAGACATTTTGCCGCCGCCCGGGAGGTGAGCTTCTCATGCCCGCACACCGGCATGGGAATCCCAAGATCCCGCGACAGCTCGAGCATCTTGCCCAAGATGAGAGGCTCGAGCAGGTCAGGTGTTGTTCTGGATACGCGGCCATAGCCAAATCAAGCACCGCACCCCTGTACGCCACGGGCGACTCCTCGGGCGCTCGTTGTCGTTGAGCGAATCGCCGATGCGCGTCGTCAGGTGGCTCGTAGGCGTCGGCCATTTCTTGAAAAACTCCGTATAATGTCCTCTTCTTCTCGGCCTTAATGGAGCGAAAAAAACGAACAGATTCGTCGTCCAGAAGAGTCGGCAACACTTCTAAGGCCTCAGCATCGGTCCATCTCGCAGAACGGACCGCCGCCAAAAATCTGCAGGCGAAAGCGCTCCAGTCGCCCCCAATGGCGAATTCTTTGACCGTGGTGAGATGGCGACTCCGACTTCGCTTTACTCCGCCCTCCGCCGATGGCTCCTCCGGTGGCAAATTCAAAATGGCGTCGAACCGCGGCGTGGTCAAGATGGCGGTTTCCCGCCGCGGAACGCGCAAGATGGCGGCCTCCTGCCGCGTGGCCGATGGCGCCGGGAGTGAAGATACCGTGGCGGCCTGTGGAGCACTCTCCGCTCTCTCCGTCGCCGTCCTTGGGGTGACGAGATGACACAATTGGCCCAGGACGTCCTTGAGAGTCTCCAGTTGCTCCGCCACCTGCAGCCATCGCAGATCAGCGTCTGATGTTGTCGGCGGCCCTGACACTGCGGCTACATCTTCAACCCCGTCCCCGCACTCGTTTCAGCAGGGCTCTCCTCCACCACCCCGGCAGGATCCATGTTTGGAGGGAAGTCTTCGTCTTCGGACGAAGAAGCCGATGCTGGCGCTGGAACATTTTTCTTTCTCACTTGTTTCGACATGCCGTTGCACTTCCGACACCAATGTAATAAAGGACTCGACCACGAAGTCTGGCTTGGTGTCCTTTATTCGGTTCTTCCTCGTAACCCACACGGCTGTCCTTCTATAAGGCTTCCATACCGATACTGATACTGCTGTTAACCCCGTCACGCCAACAGCTCCTCTGTTGGTCTCCCGTTGTTCTCGTAGCCTTGCTGGCTGTTACCCTCACGCAGCCCCCACTGGCTGCTCTCTCTGCAGTTTCTCCTCTCGTCGCTCTCGTAGCCTCTCTCTCCTCTCGTCGCTCTCGTAGCCTCTCCCACACACAGCCTCGCCGGCTGTGTTCACTGCAGCTCCTCAACCGCCTTCTCTCCAGCAGCCCCACTGCTGTCTTCTCTCGCAGCTCCGCTGGCTGCTCCCTTAGCTGGCCACCGCTGGCCGCCCGTGCCACCCTTCCTGGCTTCGCCCAACGTGGCCTTACTCTGGTCCAGTCTCACTCTCTCTCCCCTCCTCTTCCGGTCTCATCTCTTAAGAACCTTAACCTTGCTCCCACGTCACCTAACTCCACCTCTCCGTGACGTCACATCCGGGAGGTCGCCCGCGCCCGCATTACAATTGTACTGAAAAACTGTATAATGCTAATTTAATGTTTTATAGAAAAAAAAGTGTCACCCATTGGAGATTGAACCTGTACTATGGACATTTCTTTGAAGAGGTATTCAGTACAAATTGACTGTTGTTTGTTGCTGTATATTTGGACCCGAGTGGGATAAATACCCCCCCTTGGCTAAACAATATTTTCACGCCTTAAGATGCAGAGACACGCACGGTCAGGATGGAGGGCGACGCCGTGGGTTCCTCAGCATCCGTCAACGTCTCTCAGGGTCGCACCGCCCCGGAGTCAGGAAGCCCCAAACTCGCGAACAGGTGGCACTGCTCATTTAAAAAAAAAATCTTAAATTTTATTAATAAAGTAAAAAAGATTGTACATACACAATCACCAGGGGCAGCAGGGGCTGCCGTTCGAGGCCCTGGATTTTGAGTGGTCCACAGAACATCTCCCGCTTTATACCAGTTGACAATTCTGTCGCACGAGGATATACCCAGGAGGGCAGCGGAGGCCAATACGTGGATCCCACATCCGCTCGCTCGCTCGCCCACACACAAACACACAGACCCCACATCCGTTCGCTCGCTCGCCCACACACAGACAGACACACAGACCCCAGATCTGTTCGCTGTTTATATTATATATATGCACGACAGACAACCAATCCCTAGTGGGCAGTGTGGAACATATTGTTCCTACCTGTGTAGAGGTGTTACGGAGGGCTTAACACACTGGGCGTGGTTATGCCCGTACGCCAAGAGATGCTTACAACGACGTCCGCTCCGTTCAGCCTGGGGGCTGACACGGAGCTGGGATCCCCCACGGCCCCACCCCTCAGTGGGGGAGTTGCTATACAAGGCGGTGAGCCGGAGGGCTCGGGGTTCAGTGTTCAGCCTTAACCAGAGAAGCAAGAAGACCGGCTAGATAGGCCCTGGGACTCCCCTGGATCGCTGTCCTTCTCAGGACCGACCAGGGCAAGCCAGTGGCGTGGCCCCAAGAGCCCAGAGCCGATGTTTTTGTAAGAGCCGGTCTGGGGACTCAGGGTGCCGTAATCCCAGCTTAACCAGAGCTGGGTTAGCTAGCCTCCCCTAGCCCTGTAGTGGAGGACCTAGGAGTAGGCTAGCCGTGACAGAGATTGTGTGATCTCCCTGTTAGACGGGTGAAGGGGCCGATACCCCTTCCAGTGTTGTATATCTCGGCTTGTAATATACAACTGTGGTTAATAAATAAGTGTGCATCCGACTACGTCGTCCAAGTCTCCTTGAACCTACTACACACGTAGTAGCCACGGAGAGAGAGACACGGAGAGAGAGAGAGACACGGAGAGAGAGACACGGAGAGAGAGAGAGAGACACAGAGAGAGAGACACGGAGAGAGACAGAGAGAGACACGGAGAGAGAGACACGGAGAGAGAGAGACACGGAGAGAGAGAGAGAGACGAAGAGAGAGAGATAGACAGCCATTGATTGAGTTTCATGGTTTTTTCCAAAAACATTTATTGGAAGAAGGCACCTCGGCACAGGTAAAACAGATAAAAATGTCACAGGTAAAACTGGTAAAGGAAGTAAAAATGGCACGAGTGATCAATTCTGGAGAGAAAGAAGGCACAATGAAACAGGTTCGGGGTTTGGGATGAATCAACTCTTTCATTCATATCTGTATACAACAGTCAGTACAGTACTTATAACTGTTAGCACACCACTTTTAACTGTTAGTAGAGTCCTGTTTCATCGTCAAATGTTTGTGTCCCGGTGTCCACATGTGCCATTTGTTCCCGTGCCATGTTTACCAAAGGTCGGCTACTTACACCCCTCGCCTCGGTGTCTCCGCACACGACCATCGAAGCCGACAACTCTCGTCCAGCACGAGAGACCCTGGGCTCGACGCCAGCGCTGTTGCCAAATCGCTTCGGAGTCTCGCGCTCGGCCCAGACCACAACTGCGCCGCGTTCACGTTCCATTCCTTCTCCATGCCCACGCAGCGGAGGCCCCTCTGGCTATTGCCAGTTGCCCGCGGGTGGGCGAGACGCAGCGCGTGCAAGATGTCACGCCTCTGTCCCGCTCATGTTCCAGTGTCTGTTCGGGAAATCGAACTCGGCTCTCCGGGTCCAGAACGCAAATGCGCTGAAACCGCGGCGCCACCGCTCCACCGGGCGAGCGTCAATGACGCCTGAACACTTGAAACAGGTCTCTGTGTAGAGCGGTCTCCATCGTGGAGAGGAGCGGTGGTACGGGTGCGGGTATCCATTTGCGACCCTGGTGCGGCCGGGTACGGGTAAGGAATCAAAACCCGTTTGCGTACGTCAACAGCCCGGACAGGTGAGAGCCTCAACAGGTGCACATCGAGCTGCCGATTGAAGGTGGATTGTGCTTGGCTATCAGAATTGTAATATTTATAAACACTGGCGGGATTCTACGAGCTGTCAAGCTCTCTCTTGGTAGCTCTCTGGGGCACGTCAGAAAGTTACAACAACAACAACAACAAATCAAAACACGATTGGAGTGCAAACCACAGGAACGGTAAACGAATCACTTTAAAAAAACGATACACGTAAAAAGAAACAATGTGTATCTTACCAAGTAAGGCCCACTGGGCTATTAGCTTCATTTTCAGAAGCGACCGGGCTACAAATGAAAGCTCAACAAAGTGGCTTGTCATGTGGAACTTGATATATGTTCCACTGCCATCACAGTATCACAACAACAACAAAAATAATACGGTATCTGGATATATTCCGCACCTTAAAGCTGCCTTCGCAGTTTAACAAATAAAAATCCGTGGTTATTTCCCCCCCTCCCACTTAAAACAAAAAAGGATTGCAAAATATCGCGTGTACGTTAATCGTTTCAGTTGTTTCTGGTGACGCAGATAGCAATGCGACAGAGTCTTGTAGAAGCTGTCGGAGTGAATTGACGTTCACAAGGGTCGTTAATTGTCATAACATCCCAAATTTGACCATTTACGAACAAGTGATACGTTGTAAAAACAATCATCCCCTTAGGAACTTGTACAACATAAACCTCTTCCAGTAACATCCGGCTTGTCATAACATCACGGCGGAACTGGTCCCAACACGTACTCGATAAACGCAAAGCCATTCACAATAACCGTGACGCCGTTCTTATACTTAGGATCTCAGCACAATAATAAGAAGGAAAAAAAGAGGCGATCAAAGGTTTTCGCAAAGTCATCAAGATATGTGTGTTGTTGTTTGCCTGTTGCGTGTGTGGCCAGAGCTAGAGACCGCACAAGACAAAGTCGTTGAACGACACACACACAAAGGGCTCGCCGCTAAAACGAATCCATCATCAGGTGTGGTTTTCACCACACCTGGTGATGATTATTATTTTGATGATCGAACTTTCCAGAGGAGCTGTAACAGTTAAAAACGATACGGACCAATGGCTCAACGTCGATTGTGAAGGCTCATGAAACACACGCGGGATCACGCGCGTGAGATATCGATGGCTTTGTGAACCCCCCCCCACACAGCAGTCAGCGCACTGTGACCAGGGATCTGACCCGAGTCAGATCCCTGGTCACGGACAGCGTCAGTGGCGAGTGGTGTCCGAACAGGACCTGGGAATTCACCGTTTACCAACACGAACCGACCGGCACCTCCACCAGCCACCACCGCCGATATCCATCGGCTCCGGTCCCCGCGGCACCGGCGCCGATGCCGCGGATCTCGGACGGATGCGGCACCAATCGCCGGCGGCAATCGAACACCGACGAGCCGCCCGCAACCTCCTCCCGTTCCGTTAGTTGGCGTCCACCGCCCGACACGTCCGGCTCGGAGCCGGCGCCTTCCCCGCCGGCGCCCCGGCGCCGCCCCGGCAAGTGGAAGCGATGCCGCACGAGCTCCACGCCCTCGCGCAGCCGGTGCCCCTTGGGCGACGACGACCGAGCTGCGTTCCTCGGGTGCCGTCGGTGGTCGGAGGAGGCGCTGTCGCCGTCGTCGCCGTGGCCTCCCCGCAGGTCCGCCGACTTGTGCAGGGAGCCGGCCCAGCTGCCGTGGCCGAGCTTGCAGATGCGCGCCTCCCGCTGCTGTACCGGGGCCCGCCCAGCTCGCCCGGCCGCCAGCCCAGGGCGCCGGCCGTCGGCTCGGCCGCCGCGCTCCAGCCGGTCACTGGCGTCACCCCCCCCCCCTCCTGGTGAACATCGCTCATTGGGCAGCAGCTGCCCCCTCCGTCTCCTCCCATTGGCAGACGCCTCCCCCCTCCATGCCTCGCCCTCCCCCCTCTCCCACCTCTCCCACCTCCCCTCCCTCCCCCTTCCACCTCCCCCTCCCACCTCCCACCTCCCCCTCCCTCCCCCTCCCACCTCCTCCTCCCTCCCACTTCCCCTCCCTCCCTCCCACCTCCCCTCCCTCCCCCTCCCACCTCCCTCCCACCTCCCCCTCCCGTACTCCCTCTCACCTGTGTGTACACTCACACACATGTGTGTGTGAGTCCATGTGTGTGTGTGTGTGTGAGTCCATATGTGTGTGTAACTCCATGTATGTGTCTAAAGTCGATGTCTGTCTGTGTGAGTCCATGTATGTGTGTCTAAAGTCGATGTCTTTGTGCGTGTGGGCCAATGTGTGTGTGTAAGTCCATGTGTGTGTGCACACACACACATGGACTTACACTTGTCGCGAGTGACATTATATAGCATGGGCCCTCCCTTGCACATGAAACAGGAGTTGTGTTGAGATGTTAAAACACAAAACAGAAACCTTTCGCAAGGAATCATGTCACTGAATTAGCCACACGAGGTGCTACTACTGTACGTGTTACATTTTATTTTGGTCTTTCGCTAAAAGTCACCTAGATAGGTTAAACATTAATATGTGTACACCTCCCACCACCCCTGTACCCCCCTACCCCTCCTGCACCCCTCATCCAGCAGTGGGTAGAGTCTACCCTACGAGATATTGACTCTAGACGTGAGTATTGAGAAAGACATCCAAGGAATGTGCTTAAATAAACAACTTGGAGGCCACAATCGATTCTTGGCCAGAGCCTAAGCCACCACCCCTTGCTAATAAGTGACGTGTCGAGTCAACAGCCCACTGAGTCCTCAACACTAAGGACACTGAGTCCTCAACAAAGACGCGGGCGGATGTGGGTGGGTTGGAGAGCAGAGACCTCCACTCTCGGTCAAGTCGCGTGCTGACTCGCATCTTGCAGGGCTGCTGCTGCTACTGCTGCACCATTGCTGCTGCTGCTGTGGTGCTGTTGCTGGTACCTCTATCAGCCAAGCCTCTCATCATCACCTGCTCCTGTGTGGGTGAGTGGGTGGATGAGTGTGTGGGTGGGTGAGTAGGTGAGTGGATGAGTGGGTGGGTGGGTGGGTGAGTGAGTGGGTGGATGAGTGTGTGGGTGAGTGTGTGAGCGACTGGGTGAGTGAGTGAGCGACTGGGTGAGTGAGTGGGTGAGGGGGTGGTGGGTGGATGAATGGGTGTGTGAGTGGGTAGGTGAGTGTGTGGGTGAGTGTGTGAGCGACTGGGTGGGTTAGTGTGTGAGCGACTGGGTGAGTGAGTGAGCGAGCGACTTGGTGAGTGAGTGGGTGGGTGAGTGGGCGGGTGAGTGGATGAGTGTGTGGGTGAGTGTGTGAGTGGGTGGATGAGTGAATGAGTGGGTGAGTGAGTGACTGGGTGAGTGGGTGAGTGAGTGTGTGAGTAGTTGGGTGAGTGGGTGGGTGAGCGACTGGGTGAGTGAGTGGGTGTGTGAGTGGATGAGTGGGTGGATGAGTGTGTGGGTGAGTGTGTGAGCGACTGGGTGAGTGAGTGGGTGGGTGAGTGTGTGAGTGGGTGTTGAGTGTGTGGGTTAGTGTGTGAGCGACTGAGTGAGTGAGTGAGCGATTGGGTCAGTGA
>NW_024705112.1:16508-73737 GCF_018977255.1 Callorhinchus milii
GTCCTCCCCGCACAGCCGATCGTCAGTTCCGAGTCTCGAAGAGAACAATGTGTCTAAGTAGGTTAGGCCGCTTTGTGAGGAAGTCAGCGCCACGGGATACTCAGTTCTGGCCCTTGGCCTTAATGGACGGGCACTTCACTGAGAAGGGTTTCAGATATCCACAGAATGTCGGCGTTGTATCCTGCAGCAATGACAAGTACAACTCCCCGTCGCCCCCTGTCTAACTGCAAGATCACGACTGTTAAGCCCCTTCTGTATGAAAGGGAGGGGCGCGTGGCCTGCTGCCGGTGACCTTCCAGCATAAGGTGGAACACTACTGAAGCGGTTGCTACCCCACCAGCGTTTCTGTGGTCAACAATTGGTTCATATACGAACTCTTTACTCTTGGGATCCAGCACTCGTGGCTCCACAAAAAGTTTCAATGCATTTTCACTGTTATAGAAAGCAAGAGTAGTGTTCGCTTTAGCGTCACCGCTCTTTTTGAATTCGTACCGTTGCTGCAGCCTCTTTAATTAGTTAAAGCATGCCTCATATGCCCGTCGGGCCAAAACGACGGCTGTACTGCTTCGATCTGAAGAGAACAATACCGGATGGCCGTACGCACCCGCATGTACTACAGTGGAAATGAAGAACTGCTCGTTAACTTGTCGAGGCCTGCTCCAGTCTAATTAATGACGCTGCCGTTCGGTGTCCTGTTATAGACAGTGCGATCATTGGTACCTGGCCGGCCCGTTCAACACGAGGCTGCAATGGAACTAATCATTGTGCGATTAGGGAACCTCCAACGTGATGGCTCAAGCTGCAATGCACCTATGGCACGCTTAGGAGGCTTATCGGATTGACTGAAACGGTCTGGTATTCCAGAAGTATCTACAAATTGTGTAGGCCAGTTGCCCATATTGCCCTGCAATAGCCTCGTAGTTACGTTGAGCCAAGGCAGTTCCCTCTAGATCTTACACTCTAATGGCGCGAACAACGGTGTGAAAGGCATTCAACGGATGCGCTACGAAAGGGGCCCCGATGCAGAATCATGCAGGCCTGCAAGCTTAGCGTTCAATTAAGTCACGAAGACGTTGCGAGACATTTGGTCGAAGCTAGTCAGCAGGATCGGGGGCAAGCCGGACTAGTGGAAGTCGCGAGAATCAAACAGGCGCGGAGATGGGCTAGTTATATGGCTTGCGCAGACTACTCCTCCATTGTGGTCCCATGACTGTACCTCTCCGAGACCCACCTGTAGGAAAATGGACATCAACGCGAATCCCCAGCTGGGCAACGGATCGGGTAACCACTATCACCCAGGGGTAACCCGTGTCACTATAACTTACGTGAATATCTTGCCGCGGTAGGGCTCAGGCCCACAGTGCACACTTAGAAGCCCTAGTTACGTTATCAGAGGCTTGACTCGTGAACATGAGCGGAGTCACGGAGGTGGATCGTTTTCGTGGTCGCGTTATTTTTATAAAAAGGTCTGGGCACACCCCACGCTGGCTGCCTACAGTTTTGCTCGGTAACGGAGATCAGTAATGAATTGCTGCTCCTTTTCCTTATGTAATCAGTGTCAGGTGGATTTCGGGTACAGCCAAGGTTCAGCGGTTCCACTACGATCCAATTTTCAGATCACGGGTCCCAGGCGGCAGTTTACGTGCCAACTTCTGGGGAGTGGCGCTTCTGGCGGTATTCAGATAGGGGAGCTGCCGTTAAACAATTGAGAAGCCACTAGCCGAATATTCGAAGCAGTCTTAGTACATGGATCAGTGTGACTTGCAATGGCCGTGACAAGTTCCGCGGCAACTACAAGTAGTACCTCATCACGCCTTTTGAGACCACAGCCATCTGAATGTAAACGTTCCTTCGGAAGGAATCTTTGCCTATACGAGAAGAAGCAGACTACTTAATTTCCTCCTCTAATTGGGGGTGAGCGTACCGGGATCCATGTTAGCCCGCCACTCCCCGTGCTGGCCCGCGGACTACGCGGGAGACGGCCGGAGGTCCCATGGAAATTAGACAAAGAATGTCGATCGTCGGAAACTCCACTAGAGAAACTACTTGTTCCAAAATACAGACCCTTCCCATATCTTGAAGCGTGATAACCAGTTCCCAGGGGCTTTGGTATCATACATCCCCCAGAAACACCGGACAGCTGCGGCCTTGACAATACTAACAATACACTTGTAACCTCGTTTCGGATAGATCGCGTTCTGGAACGTTAGCTCCTCCTACAACGCGTTCGGTGCGAGTTTCCCACTAAGGCTCCTCGTCGCGCGACCTGTCTGGTCCCTCCGGTGGCACGAGCCTAGCTCTAAGTAGACTCGGCGGCAGATAAATAACGCCTAAAGTCGCAGGAAGATATACCGTTGCCCCCCACTAGGAATTATGACATGGAGCGAAGCGAACCGTGGTAGTCGTATACCTGAACTCCGGCGAACTCTATGGTGTGTACATTAACCTGCAACGAGGTCAGGACGGATTATACGGAGGATCACACTCCAAAACTGAACTGATTATCTATGTCCCTTGCATGAAGGGCCCTTAGTGCGCGGATAGTATTGCAAAACAACAATAACAAGTCAAGTACTAAACCCACACGCTATGCAGTGGTAAAATTTCACTGCTAGGAGTAAATGGTACCCACCGGCGATTCTCCCGGGGTCATGAAGGTGCCCAGAATTCTCCGATTACTCGCACGATCTGACGTCGGCGCCATTGCATCGACGCTGTGAAGCCCCTATGTTAGTAGATCCCTCTCAGTCTAACCTTGCAAGGTTAAAAATGAAATGGGGTCGCAGGTCAAAGTGCGACCGTACCGACCGTGTTCGTTAGCCAAAAGACAAGATACGCACTCTCCCGGAGCGCCGTAGCGCTGCTTGACAATCACGATGCAACGGGAATTTAAGTGGCATTGTATCGTGTTCTGAACTAGAAATCCGGAATGTGACTGGACACCAGAGTAGGACTAGGATCTAACTAGGTGGTCCATTCTATTGAGTCATGTCCCTGACGACTTGGCCCCGCGCCAACTAACTCCATGTCTTGGATGAAGTTTTTTGAATTTTCGGTGAAAGAAGGCAGCTTCAACTCCTTTTGACCACGTAAATAGGTATCAGACCGCTGAGCTCGGCGAATTTAATCAGGCCAGGACTAAGGAAAGGCTGTCTGGATGAGAAACGGCGTACGTGATAAAGATTGCAGTGCACCGGAATCCGGTTCGTTATGCAGCCACGAGCCACGAAGAATCCACATTGAACATCATCATAACTGCCGTAATGGCGCGGCAGGACCGGTGGCAAATCCTCGCTCAGTTCTTCACCGCATGCAGTGTGAACTCATACAATTAGGTAACCGTTCTCTTGTCGGCATCGTAGGCCACTTGTCTCGCACGGAAGTGAATCAAACACGTCGAAGTTGGACTACGTGTTGTTGATATCTATTTTAAGTAGGTTTAAGCCATCGGCTTGGTGCATCCACGCGGGTATCCTTAGGAAACCAAGAATGCGTACTCAACTTTGTTCTCCCTATTAGTGATTAGTCGTTCAAACTATGTAAAATGTCTCCTGATAAGTCACTTAGGAGAGCTGACCGTGTTGGTATCAGACTTTTTTAGTTAAATAGAGCTTTATTGTGTCCACCGCTTTCCGTACTCATTGACATGTACATTTTGTCTCTAACCCCTCCCTCTCTCTGCCACTGCCCCCTCTGCCTATTTAAGGCCACTCCACAGAGACGATCTCCCTCTCTGTACCTGTGTTACTCTCTCTCTATGTATCTTGGTGATATCTGTCTGCTCATATGTCTGTCTATAGTTGTTCTGGTTAGAATTTTTTGTTGCTATTTCATTTATACCTGATGATGATTGCTTGTGTTGCAATAGAAACGTCATGATTTTATTTTATTTTACTTTTATTAATTTTAATTTTTTACCTACGTGACTTTACCGAAAAAACCTAAGAATATGAATCCTTGCAGTCACGAAAGCTTCAAATCTAGAATTCACAATAAGCATTTGATGTTTTAAAGAATTTGCTCTGCGGTCTGTATGTGTGTAGGTGCACGGGAGAGAACATTTTGAAATATTAAAGAAAATCAAGGAAAGCCTGGAGCTGGTCCGAATGCTGCCCAAGGATGTTGCCAATGTGTTGCGCAACCTGCAGCAACAACGGTACGTGAACACGAAATAGACAATCGCTGCTCGTGCGAGACAAGTTCCCGATTGCTGCTGTAATTAAATGGTAGCAACAGAAGGGAAGTAGTAAAATGATAAAAAGAAAAATAATAAAATAATTCTCAGGACGTTTCGGCCACAACGCAAGCAGCCGTCCTCAGGTGAAAACCAGGTCTGTCGAGGCGACAGCGTCTGAATGAAACAGCACATGCGCTTGGAGCATGTATATAAGCTGGGTTGGAAGGGGGGGAAAGGGCGCCTTGACAAAATAATTTGCATATCAAGAGGAATTTAGCATATTTCCATATCCCCTCCCTTTGATGCTGCTAATCCTGCATAATGCATGGGCATGAGTAGTACTAATCACATACCTGCATTTCCCATAAATATGCTAAATTCCTCTTGATATGCAAATTATTAGCGAATAATGTTTTAATTTTAAATCATTTTAAATCATTCACAGAGAATGTTTTGTATTATTTCAACGAAATACATATGACAACGCTTTATAAAATTTGAAATCCTGCACCGACATTTTAATTTGAAGCTGCTATTTGCTAGCCTGTTGACTGTTCGACTGTCAAACAGCCATTATTCAATTCATGTTCATGGTGATGCAAATCTGTCTTGATTTTCCAGCTGCTACTCCATTATACACTGCACAACTACATAATGTTACATACAAATCTGACATGTTACATACAAATCTGAATTTGAAGGTACTATTGGTTTCACAGTGACACTTGCTCACCTACTTTCAAGCAGTCATTGCCATCCGGTTAGAGCAATGCAGTTGCGAAGTTTGTTCCAATTGACGTGATTGACAAACGGCTTCCTGTTGGATGCACCAAAGTGTTGCTTTTTAAATCCTTTATATTAAGTTCGCTTGCTTGCGCGCTTACGACCGTGCAAATCTTTCGGTCGTTTTTTAACCCACTTCCCGTGATCCAATCGAGCTGACATTTTGCACGCAGACTCGTTGTGCGAGACAATTAATTTTCGTGAAAAAAAATTTCCTAAATTTTCCACTTTTTAGGAAAACATTTTTGTCATATTTAATTTAAAATACCAATGTGATAAAAATAAAACTCTTACTCAAGAAAAACAGAAATGAATAATAAAATAAAACCGATGCCACGCATATAAAGGATTTATAGTGAAAAACTTTGTTTTTACGGGTTAATTTTTTTATTTTGGATTCGAAATGTTGGAAAGGCAATGCTTTGCAAGATCACATTTTTGTATTTTATAAATATTTTCCTCTGACATACTATATGGGAGATGCTGAGCATGACAGATGCATGGACACTGAACTTTCTGTATAATTCCCGACTGGTATGTGTGAGTTGGTAAAGGTGTGAAGCATCAACATACGTGGAGATTTGTGCATGGCTCGCTGTGGGCAATGTATATAGGATGGTCACCCACGCTGAACCCAACCTAGCTTATGAGATCAGATGCATTGCAGTTGATGTTGTGATAAGCATGTGGGGCATTATCAGAGTTTAACTCATTGGAATGTGGATTATATCTTCATATTTTAACTTTAAGCACATGTCCATCTTATGATCCAAATGGAAAATATCTAAAAAAAGATTTCCATATTCAAAAATTATGCAATATATCAATATTCAGTGTCTATGTAATGTAAATAACTCCCATGTTGGTTATGAATACTGAGCAGTAGTTCATTGACATCAGGTTGTGCAATGAGAAAAGATGCAGTTGTCATGTGCATCAACCACTATTTTTTTGGGTTTTTAAAATCCTTTATATTAAGTTCACTTGCTTGCGCGCTTAGGACCGTGGAAATCTTTTGGTCGTTTTTTAACCCACTTCTCGTGATCCAATCGAGCTGACATTTTGCACACAGACTCGTTGTGCGTGACAATTAATTTTTGTGGAAAAATTTTTCCTAAATTTTCCACTTTTTAGGAAAAAAAAATGTTTCACTAACACAATCATATATTTTTCCTAAACACAGAAAATTATTCAAGAAAACAACAAAAATGTACAATATAAACAATCATACAAAAACTGAAAACTTTATAATCCTTATATACGACTTTCCTTATATTTAATTTAAAATACCAATGTGATAAAAATGAAACTCTTACTCAAGAAAAACAGAAATGAATAAGAAAATAAAACCGATGCCACGCATATAAAGGATTTATAGTGAAAAACTTCGTTTTTATTTTATTTTACTTTTATTAATTTTAATTTTTTACCTACGTGACTTTACCGAAAAAACCTAAGAATATGAATCCTTGCAGTTACGAAAGCTTCAAATCTAGAATGAAAAATAAAATAAAACCGATGCCACGCATATAAAGGATTTATAGTGAAAAACTTAGTTTTTACGGGTTAATTTTTTGGGTTTTTTCTCCCTCCCAGATACGTGACGGAATTGCGTGGCAGGCCGTTCAACCTCAGCCGACACGGAAGCGAGTGTTCACAGGAAGTCTTGGCCGGCAGCCAGGGATCCTCCAGTGCCGGCGAAGGTTCCTCATCAGGTGACACAAGCTCTCCCTGCTCGGCGCAGCACATTTCTCTGCACGGAACGTGGCGGCATGCGCTAGAATTGAAAGACGCGACACAATTTGCCACAAAGTGATACGCAGTCTTCTTGGTTCTTTCGGTAAAGTCGTCACGTAGAAGGGAAGTAATAAAATAATAAAAATAAAACACGATAAAATACAATTCTCACGACGTTTCGGCCACAACGCAAGCAGCCGTCCTCAGGTGAAGAACAGGTCTGTCAGACGCTGTCTTCCCGACAGACCTGTTCTCCACCTGAAGACGGCTGCTTGCGTTGTGGCCGAAACGTCGTGAGAATTATTTTATGAAGTTTTATTATTTTATTACTTCCCTTCTACGTGACGACTTTACCGAAAGAACCAAGAGGATGAATTCAATATTACTCGTATATGTGTTGAGGTGTAAATGGTTTTATTGCGAATGCTCATCCACTGGTTGCAGGCGTTGCACAGGATGTTGTGACGGGTGAAGCGAGTGGATCCAATGGTCCCCCACGGCCACCGGACGGAGACAACCCACGGGCCCGGCTTGGAACCCTGCCGGACAGCGGCAAGCCTGGCAACGCTCTTTACAAGTAAGTGCCCTTTAGGTGCATCATCGTCGCCACCTTTGAACATCGTCGTCATTTTTCGATTTAAAGCTTTCGTGACTGCAGGGATTCATCTTCTTGGTTCTTTCGGTAAAGTCACCACGTAGAAGGGAAGTAATAGAATAATAAAAATAAAACATAATAAAATAATATAATAATATATTAAAATAATATAATAATGTTGTTTTCCTTCTACGTGACTTTACCGAAAGAAGCAAGAAGATCGTCATCATTCACGCTTTGAAAAAAATTACAAATAAATGAAAGGGATTCTTTGCTGAAATAACCTTTTCTACTCTATGAGACATCTCTTTTAGCGGTGGCAAAATATAGTAGTAGGTTTTTACCCTTTTAAACTGGTACAAAACTGACACCTTTATACAAGGCATCATGTTTGCAATGACCACAACGCAAGTAGTCAAAAATGCCAACAAAAAGAAGCAACTCTGATAATGATAATATGCACTGTACTACTAAACCTTTTCTACTGTTGCGTCTGCACGCTCCATTCTTTTTCATGATGTATAACTGCTTTATTTAAATGGCTTATCCTTGACGTATTCTACACTGCAATATCTTCCCTAGTCACTGGGTAGGTGGGTCGGTATCGGCCTCGGATATTCTGATGAGCACTCTACACTGGATTAGATATTTTTAGTTGACTTGCAGTGTTTATAACACTCCTTTATTATATACGAGTCTGGGTTCTTCAAGTGTTTAGTTTGATCGGTGTCTACTCGACTACAATACTTAAGTCGGTGGGTGAATTAAAACAAAGCAAAGTTCATCTTCTTGGTTCTTTCGGTAAAGTCACGTAGAAGGGAAGTAATAAAATAATAAAAATAAAACATAATAATATAATAATATAATATACATGATAAAATAATTCTCACGACGTTTCAGCCACAACGCAAGCAGCCGTAACGTCGTGAGAATTATTTTATTATGTTTTATTTTTATTATTTTATTATGTTTTATTTTATTACTTCCCTTCTACGAGACTTTACCGATAGAACCAAGAAGATGAATCCCTGCAGTCACGAAAGCTTTAAATCGAAAAGCAAAGTTCGTAATGCAGTTTGGGCTGATTTTTGCACTTGGATTTCCAATAAAAAAAGTCATTATTTTCCATTGGGATATACAGTACAAACAATGTAAGTGTTGCTTCACATGTTATTTCTAATCGCAATGTTGACGGAGTAAAAATGTGCAAGTTAATGTAATACAGCCGTACAAAGTACTTGTTCGTGCTTCTTGTATTTGGTATTAACATTTTGGAGCCTTGTGTGTTGTTGTTTTTTCGTGTCTCAAGCTTCCTGAAACAAATCGACTGCTTGGAGTTTTTGGAGAATTTCACTTCACGTGGATTGTCGAGTGTCCAACAGCTGATGGACGTTACTCTACAGGCAAGTTCCTACGGACGCTTCTATGCAAACTACGCGTGTTTTTTAACGTTTACAGGATTGGGATTTATTTTTAAGTTGTGCAAGTTTTTCTGCAACATAAAAAATGCACAAAGAAGCTTGGAGAAGATGGAAGGTTGTAATTAAACTTGTAAAGAGTTAATACGTATGTGGGTGAGTGGTGAGTGGTGAGGGTGAGTGGTGAGCGTGAGTGGTGAGGGAGAGGGGTGAGTGGTGAGGGAGAGGGGTGAGTGTGAGTGGTGAGGGTGAGTGGTGAGGGTGAGTGGTGAGTAGTGAGGATTGTCGTGCCACAAGAGGGGGCTCTGGGACCCTAGGCAGAGAAGCCCTTGGCGGCAGGCGCTAGGATCCCAGGCACCCCAGACACTTAAGCCTCTTGGCGCCAGGCGCTAGGATCCCAGGCACCCCAGACAGTTAAACCCCTTGGCGCCACCAACGGGGGGGGGGGGGGGGCTGTGTGCGCTCTGTGGGATATCTGGAGGCACACACAACCCCACCCCTCGTTGGGCACGAGGCATAAAAGGGCAGCTCCCTGGCCGATTGGGGCCAGTCGCAGGTCAAGACCCGCCAGCCAGCCAGCTTAGGACCCTGTACCCCCTCGTCCCGCTTGTCCTTGTAAGGGCCGGGGCGCTGTGAGGGCCAGTGGTGGGACTCTGGGACTCCCGGCTCTACGTCCTTGTGAGGGCGAGTTCCGAGGAAGCCAGAGTCCAGACCCGCACCTTGGCTGGGTCGGGTCAGGTAGCCTCCCCTAGGGTAGTTGTAGCCGGAGGACCCCAGAGCGTACCCAGAGCAGTGTACCTAGGCTGTGTACCTAGGCTGTGTACCTAGGCTGTGTACCTAGGCTGTGTCGCTAGGCTGTGTATTTAGGCTGTGTACCTAGGCTGTGTCGCTAGGCTGTGTACCTAGGCTGTGTATCTAGGCTGTGTACCTAGGCTGTGTCGCTAGGCTGTGTACATAGGCTGTGTACCTAGGCTGTGTACCTAGGCTGTGTACCTAGGCTGTGTCGCTAGGCTGTGTCGCTAGGCTGTGTATCTAGGCTGTGTACCTAGGCTGTGTACCTAGGCTGTGTCGCTAGGCTGTGTACCTAGGCTGTGTACCTAGACTGTGTACCTAGGCTGTGTACCTAGGCTGTGTACCTAGCCTGTGTACCTAGGCTGTGTACCTAGGCTGTGTACCTAGGCTGTGTACCTAGGCTGTAACAGAGTATCAGGACTGTTGGAGTGTTGTATTGTAATACAGAAGTTACCTCTACAAGTGTCTCCGGAACCCATTACACGTGGATACCGAAACATGCAAATAAGAAACATTGACAACTGCAAAAAAGTAGATGGGCTTGGGCAAGGGAACATCACTGGACAGCATTGTGGCTGGGAAACAAGACCAGTGTTGGCATGGCATCCAAAGTAGAGCACACATCACCAAGAGGATGACCACCACAGAGATTCGAGTTGTGAGAAGATTAGTTCGTGTGTCGTTGATAGATGGATCGTGGTCACATAGCTCGAGTGAGGAGACTGAGGAAAGAGGAGTCACAGGCTACTTAAAGAAGTGGCTCGGAGTTCCACGATGCCTTACCACCATAGGCCTCTATGGAGATGGTGTCCTCAAGCTGCCCCTCACCAGTCTAACCGAGGAATTCAAGTGTGCAAAAACCAGGCTCCAGATGACACTGAATGAATCTCGAGACCCAGTGGTGAGCAACAACGCGCCGACCTTGGCAACTGGGCGCAAATGGAGGCCAGGAAAAGCAGTCCAGGAGGCAACAGCAGCCCTCAGACATGCTGACATTGTGGGTCATGTTCAGCAAGGGAGAGGAGGCTTTGGACTAACTAGCCGTGCTGCTTGGAGTAAGGCCACTGCACCAGAGCGGCGGAAGATGGTAGTGCAGGAAGTACGCCATCAGGAGGAGGCTGCAAGGTGGGCCAAGGCAGTCTCTCTTGCCAAACAGGGACAGTGGACTCGATGGGACAGTGTGGAGAAGAGGAAGATCAGCTGGAAGGATCTGTGGGCCATGGAAGCGAGGCGGTTGAGCTTTTCCATCAGAGCAACATATGACGTCCTTCCAACACCAGTTAATCTTCACCAATGGTATGGTGAAGATCCGGACTGTGCCCTCTGTTCCATGCCAGCCAACCTCAGGCACATTCTCACAGGGTGTAAAACAAGCCTCACCCAAGGACGCTACACTTGGCGTCACAACCAAGTCCTTAAAAACCTTGCATCCGCCCTGGAGGACAAGCGAACTGCCACCAACTCCCTACCACCCCCAGCAGCATCACACCCCTTACGGACGACCTTTGTCCGCGAAGGGGCTAAACCACCAAAGAGCGGCTCTACACCAATAGAGCGAGACCAGCTGCGCTTGGCCCGCGACTGGAAAATGCTAGCTGACATTGGCCGGCAACTTGTGTTTCCTCCGGAGATCGCAACCACCACCCTAAGACCTGACATGGTGCTCTGGTCCCGTTCGCTCAAGAAGGTCTTCATCATTGAGCTCACAGTACCCTGGGAGGACTCAGTAGATGAGGCTTATGAGCGAAAACATCTGCGCTATGCCGATCTAGCTGCTGAAGCACGGCATCATGGCTGGAACACAGAAGTCCGACCAGTGGAGGTGGGCTGCAGAGGTTTTGTGGCAACATCTACAACCAGACTGCTTAGAGACCTGGGAATTAAGGGCCAGAGCCAGCGTTCGGCAATCAGAGCTGTATCGGAGGCGGCAGAAGGCAGCAGTCAGTGGCTCTGGATGAAGAGGAAAGACCCCAGCTGGGCCCCAAAGTGAGAGGGCCAGGAGGTATGCAGTCAACAATGCTTGACTCAGGGATGAGGACGCCCCTGCCATGCATAGTCCCATGGGATGTTGGCTATCAACAACAAGGCAACTCCTATGACTAATTGGGAATGGGACGCAAGCGTAGGATTGATCACCCTGTCGCTGGCCGCCTTTGGGGAGGGTGTATAGTATGAAAGGCCGAAACACCCTAGGACCCAAAGGTTCACTACTGACGATGCGCTCCCCAAATTTCACCAGGCTCACTGTTCATGAACTCTTGGAAGTGCTTGCACAAAGGATAATAACATCTCATCCTGTGTTCTTTGGAATCAGTCCTGATCCAGTAGTGGGTACAAAAAAAACACATTCCTCCTGCGGAGGGAGCGGGTAGGAACGTTGGGTTGCTCGGTCAATGGCCAACTGTGAGGGCCGGGCACAAGCCGTCGTGAGTAGGTTAAACGTTGAGTTTTATAAGGGCACCACGGGGTGACCAGCCCCTCCCCACCCAGCCCCACCTCACCCTCCCCACCCAGCCCCTCCCCACCCTCCCCTCCCCACCCAGCCCCTCCCCACCCTCCCCTCCCCACCCAGCCGCACCCCTCCCATTTTTGGATGCACGACGGACAGACACAATAATCCCCTGTGGGCTGGTGGAACCAGGTGGTTCCTACCGGTAATACCGACTGATTTTGTACATTAATTGCTCTGAGGAATACACGTCGTCAGAAATTTGAAGAATGTTGTATCGTACACTATGGGAACCTCATTTGCCAGTAAAAATATCATAATTGTTTTTTTACCCTTCTATCTGGCAACAAAACTGACACCTTTTTACAAGGAGTCATGTTTGTATAGACCGCAATACTTGTCTCGGGTGTGGACCAATCAACTTCAGGGACAGTGCACATTATCAGAGTTGTGTCTTTTGTTTGTATTTATGACTGCAGGTATTGCGGTTTATACAAACATGACTGCTTGTAAAAAGGTGTCAGTTTTGTTGCCAGATAGAAGGGTAAAAAACCAATTATCAATGTTGGATCGCTGAACAAAATTTGGTGTGTGTGTGTATATTTTCTGTGTTTCGCTGGATTTTAGGACTTGGATGAACTGGGAGTCCCAGAAGCCAAAAAGCGACTGCTATTGAGTGGAATCGAAGAGCATGGCGTGTCCACCACGATCTCCAGCGAGACGACGCTGCAGCGCTCGTCCAGTGAAGAGACAGTCCACCTCAGCTCCGAGGACGACGACGATGATGGCATCGACACCAAGGACGGCATCCGTGCCAAAGTGTTCCCAGCGCTGCGGCCCTCTGGCAGGAATCTGTCCTCTGTCGGCAATCGGTATCGCAAAAGCAGCATTGCCAAATACAATTTGCGAGCGCACGCTCGGCCAGTCATTGACCTTCCTCGTGCTGGCAGCTGGGGAGGCAGTAGCAGCCTGGAGGTGCCCAGGAGCAAGATGCCAAAATTGTCTTCATGCTCTGACATCGAAGAAGAGGAGGGGCTGGAGTGAGGAGAGGAGGGGGGTGAGCGATAGATGGATGATGGTGGGAGGTTGTGTGGGCCGTGGGATGCACTTTGTATGAAAAGCCCTTGGGGTAAATAAGCTGGTGTCTTTTGATTGAAAGCTTTCGTGACTGCAGGGATTCATCTTCTTGGTTCTTTCAGTAAAGTCACGGTCGACAGACCTGTTCTCCACCTGAGGACGGCTGCTTGCGTTGTGGCCGAAACGTCGTGAGAATTGTATTTTATTATGTTTTATTTTTATTATTTTATTATTTCCCTTCTACGTGACTTTACCGAAAGAACCAAGCAGATAAGCTGGTGTCGTTTCACTCGCAGTTTCGATAACTTCCTTTGAGCTTCTTCTTGGTTCTTTCGGTAAAGTCACGTAGAATGGAAATAATAAAATAGTAATATTTTTTTTTTATAAATTAATTCTCACGACGTTTCGGCCACAACGCAAGCAGCCGTCCTCAGGTGAAGAAACAGGTCTGTCGAGAAGACAGCGTCTGTTTTTATTTATTTATTATTATTTTATTTCCATTCTACGTGACTTTACCGAAAGAACCAAGAAGATGAATCCCTGCAGTCACGAAAGCTTTAAATCGAAATTCCTTTGAGCTTGCTTGCATAGTTTTTTTATTTTTACAGAATGCAGTCAATAGAATATAAAGCAGCATCTTGGCTTTACCACCCAAGGCAGGAACTTGTCTCTTCCAAGAAAGAAGTGAATGACTTGTCAGTTTTGTTCCTTCTTAATTTTGGAGCTTTCGTGACTGCAGGAATTATTCTTTGGTTTTTTCGGTAAAGTCACGTATAAAGATAAAACGTGCCGTTTAAGTCATCTGGAGTTGAAATATACAACTCGTTTTGTTTCCGTGCAGAGGAGCCATGTTCAGAGCAATGTGCTTTTTTGTTGTGTTGCATTTGCTCGACTGTTGAAAGATCGTTTCAAATTTGCATCTATTGGAAGGATGAACACGAAGTGGGAAGGTTTTTGCAAAATCTGATGTTCTCATACTCCAGAAGATTGTTGTATGGGGCCTGTCTGCTCTCACCTACTTGATAACAACCCCAAAAATGCCTAAATAAAAGTTGATTTGTGACATGTTCCATTCTGCAAAGTTTTATAGACTTTGCTGCTGGTAGCAGATGTAGAGAAAACAACACCTGTCTACACTTCGTGTTCATGGAACTGTCTTAAGCGTATATATGCAGTGGGTTTTTTTAAATCCTTTATATTAAGTTCACTTGCTTGCTTGCTTAGGACCGTGCAAATCTTTCGGTCATTTTTTAACCCACTTCCCGTCATCCAATCGAGCTGACATTTTGCACACAGACTCGTTGTGCGTAACAATTTATTTTCGTGAAAACATTTTATTCCAAAATTTTACACTGTTTAGGGAATTTTTTAAAATATTTAATTACCAATTGCTTAATGCTGGCAGGCAATCATCTGACCCATAGGTGGCAGCCATCTCAAGCCAGAGGACGAGAGGACTCTAGCCGCCACGCATATAAAGGATTTATAGTGAAAAACTTTGTTTTTACGGGTAAATGTTTTGTTACAGGTAGGAACAACACTTCCCCACTGCCCACCAGGGATTATTTGTCTGTCGTGCATAGCCCCTGCCACCGTGTAGCACGCTCGCGGATTGGTTGAAGTGCGTCACGTGACCGCGAGCTTTCTGCCCAACCAAGTTCCTAGCTGGCCACTGTGAAGGAACGTGATTGTGCTGTGGATTCAGAAACCCGAGTTTGAGGGTGACGTCCGAACTGCTGATTGTTTGAGCGCTGACCACTGGTGAAGTACCCGTCTGGTCACTCACTGCCTTCATCTTGGAGTGGATTGAACAAGGGCTGTTGATATTATTGAGCTTTGATTAAAAGCCAAAAACCTTTAAAGTACAATTTCAGGAATTGTTTTTCTGGATAAACCACTCGGAAAAAATACATCCAATGTTTGAGTTTGCATACGGAGCCCAAAACCACCTGTACGTTTTGCAATGTGCTTTATATTTTGTAGCAATCACTGCCTTTCATGTAAACTGGTACCAGGCGCATACAGCGCATGAGAACGTTCAATTCGAATGCGCAATTCCCTGGAATAGCCACAGTAGTGATTTGTTTAAACAAGTTTTGACAATAAAAACAACTCTCTTTGAACCGTTAACACGATCTTTTCTGACGGTGTTTTTTAATCCAACGTGGCGCGATAGAAATATTGTATTTGCCTTCGTACACGGGTTGATATTGACGGAGCACAGGCGAGTATCACTTTGACGCTGTGGTGGATTGAGCGCAGATATTTGCGTCGGGGTAGCTGAGCGAAATGCCGCGTGATGATGATGCCTCCAGGTGTGTCAACCGGGATGTTCTGTTCTGGATCGCAAACAACAAAGTACCTAACACTCGCACACACACAGACTCCTACACACACACTTAACACACACACCTAACACTCACACACACACACAGACTCCTACACACACCTAACACTCACACACACCTAACACTCACACACCTAACACTCACACACACCTAACACTCAAACACACCTAACACTCACACACCTAACACTCACACACACCTACACACACCTACACACACACACCTACACACACCTAACACTCACACACACCTAACACTCACACACACCTAACACTCGCACACACCTAACACTCACACACACACAGACTCCTACACACACCTAACACACACACACACCTAACACACACACACCTACACACACCTACACACACAGACTCCTACACACACACACACCTAACACTCACACACACCTAACACTCACACACACCTAACACTCACACACACCTAACACTCACACACACCTAACACTCACACACACCTAACACTCACACACACCTAACACTCACACACACACCTAACACTCACACACACCTACACACACCTAACACTCACACACACCTAGCACTCACACTCACACACACCTAACACTCACACACACCTAACACTCACACACACACCTACACACACCTACACATACACCTAACACACACACACACACACCTAACACTCACTCACACACACACACCTAACACTCACACATACACACCTAACACTCACACACACACACCTAACACTCACACACACCTAACACTCACACACACCTAACACTCACATACACCTAACACTCACACACACCTAACACTCACACACACCTAACACTCACACACACCTAACACTCACACACACCTAACAATCACACACACCTAACACCACACACCTAACACTCACACACACCTAACACTCACACACACCTAACACTCACACACACCTAACACTCACACACACCTAACACTCACACACACCTAACACTCACACACACCTAACACTCACACACACCTAACACACACACACACCTAACACTCACACACACCTAACACTCACACACACCTAACACTCACACACACCTAACACTCACACACACCTAACACTCACACACACCTAACACTCACACACACCTAACACTCACACACACCTAACACTCACACACACCTAACACTCACACACACCTAACACGCACACACACCTAACACTCACACACACCTAACACTCACACACACCTAACACTCACACACACCTAACACTCACACACACCTAACACTCACACACACCTAACACTCACACACACCTAACACTCACACACACCTAACACTCACACACACACCTAACACTCACACACACACCTAACACTCACACACACCTAACACTCACACACACCTAACACTCACACACACACACTCACACACACCTAACACTCACACACCTAACACTCACACACACCTAACACTCACACACACACCTAACACTCACACACACCTAACACTCACACACACCTAACACTCACACACACCTAACACACACACCTAACACTCACACACACCTAACACTCACACACACCTAACACTCACACACACCTAACACTCACACACACCTAACACTCACACACACCTAACACTCACACACACCTAACACTCACACACACCTAACACACACACACACCTAACACTCACACACACCTAACACTCACACACACCTAACACTCACACACACCTAACACTCACACACACCTAACACCACACACACCTAACACTCACACACACCTAACACTCACACACACCTAACACTCACACACACCTAACACTCACACACACCTAACACTCACACACACCTAACACTCACACACACCTAACACTCACACACACCTAACCACACACCTAACACCACACACACCTAACACTCACACACAACCTAACACACACACACAAACACTACACAACACACTCACACACACCTAACACTCACACACACCTAACACTCACACACACCTAACACTCACACACACCTAACACTCACACACACCTAACACTCACACACACACCTAACACACTCACACACCACACCTAACACTCACACACACCTAACACTCACACACACCTAACACTCACACACACCTAACACTCACAACACACACACCTAACACTCACACAGGTGACTGATGGATGAGCTTGAGTGGCGCTTTGTAAACTCGCCTTCATCGTCTCCCTCGCCGACTCGCCGAGTGTTTGTGTTGTTGTTGTTGTTGGAAACGTCCCGACGTCAGATTGAAGCTTGGACGGGCGAGCCAAGGGAAGCTCCAGCAGCGGAAGAAACTCGTCACGTTGCAGACACCGAGTGACGCGTACCACGTGACAGAGACGCCAACTCCCACGTGCCCTTGAATGCCCCTTCTCGGTTCAAGCGGCGCCCGTTCTGCACGCACAAAAGTGTGATTTTGATGATGAACGAACGAAGGTGCAACGAATAAATAGAACCCGGACGACGCCGTGGCAAATCGGAGTTCTGTCTGCTGCCAATTCTCGTCGGCATCTCTCGCGCAACGCGGACCGCACTGCGCGCGTTCCTCGTCCGTGCCGGCCACACGGTTGATATCGGCAATAACGACGGAGCGAGACACGCAGCGAGATAAAATAGCCGCCTCCTGTAATGTACGCTTCAACTAAAAAACAAGTATAACCCGTAAAAACAAAGTTGTTCACTATAAATCCTTTATATGCGTGGCGGCTAAAGTCCTCTCGTCCTCTGGCTTGAGATGGCTGCCACCTATGGGTCAGATGATTGCATTGCACCATTAAACAATTGGTAATTAAATATATTTTTGTCCTAAAAAGTGTCAGTGTGTCAGGCTGTGTCAGTGTGTGTCAGTGTGGCGAGGAGTGGTGGTGCAGCGGTTAGCGCGCTGCACTACGAACCCGGATCCCCGAGTTATATTCCCGCTCACGGCCAACACCAGCGACGATTATCTGAACCGGCACTGCGCCTCCCCCGGGTCGACTCAGCCTCAAATGAGTACCTGGTGCGGTGTGTAAACATCGCCACTGGGGAGATAAAGGCGGCCGGGCGTGGTGCTGGCCTCCCACCCCCTCGTCCACCGTTCCGGCCTTATAGGTGCTCGCTAACAGCACTTGCCCCAACAGCCTGTGCAGGCTACACGGGTGATCTTTGTCTTTGTGTCTTTGGCGCGCGCCCTCGTTGCCTGCGTCCCCAGAGACACTGCCCCCTCCTCCACGATCGGCGTCGTATTGCGCCTTTTGGCGTCATCTGGTCCAACCCACGTGAGACTAGGCTCTAAGGAAAGCTGTCTCGGGTGTGGACCAATCAACTTCAAGGACCATGTGAGACTAGGCTCTAAGGAAAGCTGTCTCGGGTGTGGACCAATCAACTTCAAGGACCATGTGAGACTAGGCTCTAAGGAAAGCTGTCTCGGGTGTGGACCAATCAACTTCAAGGACCATGTGAGACTAGGCTCTAAGGAAAGCTGTCTCGGGTGTGGACCAATCAACTTCAAGGACCATGTGAGACTAGGCTCTAAGGAAAGCTGTCTCGGGTGTGGACCAATCAACTTCAAGGACCATGTGAGACTAGGCTCTAAGGAAAGCTGTCTCGGGTGTGGACCAATCAACTTCAAGGACCATGTGAGACTAGGCTCTAAGGAAAGCTGTCTCGGGTGTGGACCAATCAACTTCAAGGACCATGTGAGACTAGGCTCTAAGGAAAGCTGTCTCGGGTGTGGACCAATCAACTTCAAGGACCATGTGAGACTAGGCTCTAAGGAAAGCTGTCTCGGGTGTGGACCAATCAACTTCAAGGACCATGTGAGACTAGGCTCTAAGGAAAGCTGTCTCGGGTGTGGACCAATCAACTTCAAGGACCATGTGAGACTAGGCTCTAAGGAAAGCTGTCTCGGGTGTGGACCAATCAACTTCAAGGACCATGTGAGACTAGGCTCTAAGGAAAGCTGTCTCGGGTGTGGACCAATCAACTTCAAGGACCATGTGAGACTAGGCTCTAAGGAAAGCTGTCTCGGGTGTGGACCAATCAACTTCAAGGACCATGTGAGACTAGGCTCTAAGGAAAGCTGTCTCGGGTGTGGACCAATCAACTTCAAGGACCATGTGAGACCAGGCTCTTAGGAAAGCTGTCTCTGGTGTGGACCAATCCACTTCAAGGACCATGTGAGACTCGGCTCTAAGGAAAGCTGTCTCGGGTGTGGACCAATCAACTTCAAGGACCATGTGAGACTAGGCTCTAAGGAAAGCTGTCTCGGGTGTGGACCAATCAACTTCAAGGACCATGTGAGACTAGGCTCTAAGGAAAGCTGTCTCGGGTGTGGACCAATCAACTTCAAGGACAGTGCATACATTATCAGAGTTGTGTTTTTTGTTTGTACTACGACTGCAGGTATTGCGGTCTATGCAAACATGACTCCTCGTAAAAAGGTGTCAGTTTTGTTGTCAGATCGAAGGGTAAAAAAACAATTATCATATTTTTACTGGCAAATGAGGTTCCCATGGAATAAAATAATTGTTTCCCTTCTCCGTGAGTTTACCGAAAGAACCAAGAATATGAATCCCTGCAGTCACGAAAGCTTTAAATCGAAATGTAGCTTGACGTAATGTGTTCCTGTCTATTGCGTTTAATAAACACAACGCACACACGCGTAGGAGACACCCCGTGTCACTGTCTTGCTATTGAAGGGACGTTTAATCTCTTAAACGTGAACACGAAAATCACCGACAGCAATAAACAATAAACAACCAATAACACTGGTCAACAAAATATAGATAAACGCATTGGCGATAGGGCAACACTCGGGCGGATAACGCATTGATGACACTGGTCAACACAAAAAAAAAATTCTGGCCTGGACTTTTGCAGCTGTTTTAGACATCTCATTTTGATGCTATCGGCATTCCCCATTTTCATTGATTTTACCCGAAATTAACTCTGTCACTTATGATTGCAAGTCGTTGCGAGTCAGTGACTGCTTTAGTGTTACAATACGGTGCTGTATGTTTAGGATAGTGCGTTCATGACCAGTGTTATAATCAACGGGCCGCTGACGACGTCCCCTCCTCTCTACAGTTCGGGAACCCGCCGTGGGAACGGGGAACTTGCGGCTCTCACGGCCACCAACCCCCCGTCGTCGTCGCGAGGCAGTCGCCAAACGAGACTCATGCTGAGGGGGGCCCCCGGGGGGCCGAGCCCCCCTCTGGCCGTCCCCGCTCTCCCGCGCTCTCCGCTCCCGAAGGGACTCGCCAGCCCCACGTCGCCCACGCCCCTCGTGACCCGCCGCAGCCTCTCCGTGACCCGGCTCCACCACCCCGAGCCCTCCCTCCCCCCCCGTCCCGTCTCCCCCCCCCTCCCCCCGCGCCCCCCCGAACCTCCCACTGCAATCCCCCCCTGTGTGCGCGCAGCCCCTCTCCTCCTAGGTTCCTGGCGTTCTCCCTCGGCGTGTGCGTCTGGCGTCGAAACGCCCGCCTCTCCCACCGCTCTCGCGAGTCCCACGAGTGACGCCCCGTGCCCACCGTTCTCGCTCTCCCGGCGCCCTCCGCCCTCTCCCCCTCGCCGCCCCCCCCCCCCAGCTCGCGCTCCGGGGCGCTCTCCGCCGCCGCTCTGCGGGGGGGCTCCCGCGGACGGCCTGGAGCGGCCCCCGAGGCCCGCGGACGGCCGTGCGAGCCGGTCCTCCGCCCTCCTGCCGCCTCCGCTGACGCCGCCGCGGCCGCCGCCGCCACCGCCGCCGGCTCGCTCCATGGCAGATCGCTGCGGCTTCTTGTCGTCGTTGCTGTTGCTGTTGAGGGTTGTGATGCAGCGAGAACAGCTCCCTGTATCATCACAACCATCACAACCATCACCACCCATCACCAACCATCACCACCATCACCACCAACCATCACCACCACCACCACCATCACAACCATCACCAACCATCACCACCATCACCAACCATCACCACAACCATCACCAACCATCACCACCATCATCACAACCATCACCACCATCACCACCATCACAACCATCACCAACCATCACCACCATCACCACCACCATCACCTCCACCATCACCAACCATCACCACCACCACCATCACCACCACCATCACCACCATCACCATCACCAACTATCACCAACCATCACCTACACGGGGGACCTTTGTCTGTGTATAGGTGCTACTAACAGCACTTGCCCCTACATCCTGCTAGAGGCTACACGGGGCACCTTTGTCTGTGTATAGCTACTAACAGCACTTGCCCCTACAGCCTGCTAGAGGCTACACGGGGGACCTTTGTCTGTGTATAGGTGCTACTAACAGCACTTGCCCCTACATCCTGCTAGAGGCTACACGGGGCACCTTTGTCTGTGTATAGGTGCTACTAACAGCACTTGCCCCTACAGCCTGCTAGAGGCTACACGGGGCACCTTTGTCTGTGTATAGGTGCTACTAACAGCACTTGCCCCTACAGCCTGCTAGAGGCTACACGGGGCACCTTTGTCTGTGTATAGGTGCTACTAACAGCACTTGCCCCTACATCCTGCTAGAGGCTACACGGGGCACCTTTGTCTGTGTATAGGTGCTACTAACAGCACTTGCCCCTACATCCTGCTAGAGGCTACACGGGGCACCTTTGTCTAAAGTCTCACTCTCGCAGTCACGGGGGGGGGGGGTAGCAGCCCACCCCCAGCCGGCCAAGGTGCGACCTCGGCCGGTTGAGGAATCTAGCCGAGACCGGTGGCACTCCCAGGGACTAGGCCTTACCGCAGGGCTCACCGGCGCAACGCTGCGTCGATGTCTGGGGAGGGGTTCTTGAGTGATGTTCTCCGTCGTTGTGAGCTCACACACTCAACAATGTCCTCGTGTGGAGTGCAGCAGCAGCAGGAGGAGGAGGTCCGACGTCGCGTGCCGACACCTCGGGCAGGAGGCTGCAGGCAGCTGCGATCTCGTGAGATTGGCAGGGCGCGTTTATAATGCGTAGTGCGGATAGGCGACCACGTGACGCGAGTGCGACTCGGATTCCGTAGAACTGATAAGACTGCACGCTGCGCCGTAGACTCAACACTGCGGCTCAGCCGACGTTTCAGGTCCCCTGGGGGACGTGCGAGTCACGTGGTGGGGTCTGTGACGTCACGGGGCACACGGCTGACTGTTCCACTCCTCAAGTTCAAGTTCATTTATTAGGTATAGCCCTGTGAGCCATTCAGCTCTTGAATCGGGTGCAACCGCAACAAACAAAAAACAAAAACATGAACAAAAAACATCTTAAAGTGAATATGTGACTAAGTGCAAACAGAAAATCCAAGAAAAGACAGCAAAATATTGCAGAAAAAACACCGTACACCAACGCTGTGTGCAAAAATCCCAGTGGGATGCAAGTCAAACAACAACAACAACCACAAGACAACTTAGATTAAGGCCATCAGTCTAACTCTGTACTACAACAAACAAACATGGCTAAACCAATACACTTTTCGAAATCACCAAAATAAAGCCATGAAAGCAATGAAAAAGCAATCATAGGAACTGTGACGGAATTTTCACAATAAATGGCATAAACAACATGTACTACCAAAACCCTGCAGCCATAGCTGGCTGCATGAGTCACTCCACAACAGCAGGAGCATCAATCGGAGTATTGTAATTTTTCAATGCACCTTTAAGATCAGCACACTAAATCAAAACACAGGTCATACTTTGTAGCGATCATCCGGAGCGAAACATTTTATTTTAGGTCACTGAATAGCACTGGCAGCTAGGGGTGTACAACTCCTCTAAAGCAGTTTTGAGTGAAGATCTCATAGGTAGTGACTCAAGTTTCAATTTATTTGCAACAGCATTCCAGACCCTGGGGGCATCAATAGCAAAGGCCCTTCCTCCAGTATATGTACGGCAATAGGGAATATTAAGCTGGTAAATGAGTGTAGACCTTAGGTCAAATTTGTTCTTTGAAACAGAGACGAGATCCAGCAGGTAATCTGCAGATTTTTTTGCAAGTACATCATGAATAAATAAGATCTGGTGCACAAGCCGTCGAACATTCAGAGATGTTAAGTTTGACCCAATGTAGAGATCACAGTGGTGAGTCCTATATGGGCAGTTCAATGCAAATCTTAAGGCCGAGTGATACATTGAGTCAAGCTTCTTCAGTACAGTACTTGGGGCTGATTTATACACAATGTCACAGTAATCAAGTAGAGGCAGTACGGTAGCTTTAATCAATTCCAAACGGAACATAGGAGGGAAGCAGTGCTTGTGTCGATATAGAAAACCAATTTTAATTTTTGTCTTTTTCCCAATATAATCAATGTGATCTTCAAAATTCAGTTTTGAATCCAGGATGACCCCAAGATACTTATAGATCTTGACTTGCTCTATTTGATCATTATTTAAGGTATGTAATTGGGGAAAAATAACTTCCCGCTTTAGTCCTGGTGAGAAGCATAGCACCTTGGTTTTGGCAGGATTTAGGACTAGTTTAAGAGCAACTAGCTGATGTTGTAGTTTGTTGAAATCACTCTGGAGCTTAGCAATCACGTCATCCGGAGAGCGGCCAGCAGTAATTAGTACCGTGTCATCTGCAAAAAGATTTACCCTGGAATAATCCAGTTCAGTGCCCAAGTCATTTACATAAAGAGAAAACAAGAGGGGGCCGAGAATGGAACCCTGTGGAACCCCTTTTGTTATCTTAACACTGTTTGACCTCCAACCATCTGTGAATACAGTTTGGGTGCGAGAAAAGAGGTAATTTTTTAACCATTTTACTGTGTTTTCGGAAAAACCGAGGCAACTTATTTTACTAAGCAGGATGTTGTGGTCTACTGTATCAAAAGCTTTGGACAAGTCAAGAAAAAGACAGGCGCAGTACTGCTTATTATCAAGGCTACTGTAAATGTGATTCAGAGAGTCTAATGCAGCAGATGTGGTGCTGTATTTTTTTCGGAACCCAGATTGTTTTAGATGTAATAGATTGTTGGCGGACAGGAAACTGCTAATTTGGTAGGTCAATAATTTTTCAAAAATTTTCATCAACGGGGACAAAATTGAGATAGGTCGGTAGTTATTTGGATCATCTTTAGGGCCCCCTTTGTGAAGTGGACGAACATAGGAATGTTTCCATTCTAGAGGAACTGATGCTTCTTTGATGGACAGGTTGAAAATATGGGCTATAGGTTTGTATATTAGGTGACCAACAGTTAGTAGAGCAAAGACGGGAATACTATCTGCTCCGGTAGAGGAGGACCCTTTGAGGTAGGACAGTTGTTTCAGAACATTACTTTCGTGGATTGGCTGAAAACTAAATTCGCTTAATGTTTGGACAGGAGTGTAGGAATTTGCATGAGCAGGGGTGACTCCCAATACATTATCAAATAGGGTACCAGCTTCAGAAAAATGAAGGTTAAAATTGTCAACTATTTTTTGGGGATCTGAAAAATATTCCCCATTTCGGTTAAGCTGAACGGGCAGATGATCTGTTTTGATGCCTTTGATACACTCCTGCCAGCTCGATAATATTTTGTATTTCTCGTCACATCTCTAACGTCCTCACAGGGCTTCAAAACAGCAACATCGAGAGCGACAAGAGGTCAGGGTACTTCCAGGTGGTTCACCAATGTGAAGATGTCACAGACACTAACGCTGGGAAGTAACATTTAAAATTTGATTAAAAAAAATTTGCGCTTGGGGAATGCGGGAATCGATCCCAAGTATCTTCTTCTTCTTGGTTCTTTCGGTAAAGTCACGTAGAAGGGAAATAATAAAATAATAAAAATAAAACATAATAAAATAATTCTCACGACGTTTCGGCCACAACGCAAGCAGCCGTCCTCAGGTGAAGACCAGGTCTGTCGAGGCGACAGAGTCTGAATGAAACAGCACACGAGCTTGGAGCATGTATATAAGCTGGGCGTCTTGACAAAGGAATTTGCATATCAAGATGAATTTAGCATATTTATGGAAAATGCAGGAATGTGATTAGTGCTACATATGCCCGTGCATTATGCAGGATTAGCAGCATCAAAGGGAGAGGATATGGGAAATGCAGGAATGTGAATAGTGCTAATTCATCATCAAAGGAAGGGGGTAGGGGTAGCATTAATCAAGGGAAGGAGTGTTAATAGTATGTAGCTGCAGTAACTAAAACCACCACGTAAACAACTAAAGTATAAACTACATAGCATCATCAGTATACTTACTATACTCTACAATAAGCTGAGTTACTAACTGTAAGTTATACATTACAATTCTACGTCGTAAAAATTATATAATATGCTACCATCTAAACTTTATTCTCTTACATCACACGAGTCTACACCGTACTATATACTGCCATAGACAAACCCAACATTAAATTACATACTGTATTGCTATAAACCACCTTATACATTTTAATATAACACTATGTATTATTCTACCCACCCTAATGTGTATCACACTGCTATTTATTTACTATACAATTACGATACTATATATTACTTTGTTCATTGTATTAAGCATAGAGGATATGGGAAATGCAGGTATGTGAATAGTACTAATTCAGCATCAGCAGCTACATACTATTAACACTCCTTCCCTTTATTAATGCTACCCCTATCCCCTCCCTTTGATGCTGAATTAGTTTAGAGAGACACGAAACTTTAGAGAGACACGAGTCGTATTGAGGAGGCACTCTGTTTTATTGTCGCCGTCACAGGCAACGATGCCAGGGTCAGGACAGCAACAGGCTGCCTGGCCAACAACGATGCAGACGATGCCGAAGGTGATGACGTAGACTTGTGCAGCTCCATGGATTCCACTCCAAACAACAACAACGACAAATTTCGATTTAAAGCTTTCGTGACTGCAGGGATTCATCTTCTTGGTTCTTTCGGTAAAGTCACGTAGAAAGAAAATAATACAAATAAAACATAAAATAATTCTCCACCTGAAGACGGCTGCTTGCGTTGTGGCCGAAACGTCGTGAGAATAATTTTATGTTTTATTTTTATTATTTTATTATTTTCCTTCTACGTGACTTTACCGAAAGAACCAAGAAGAACAACAACGCCCCCTTCTAGGACCCTGCCAGAAGGTTCCCGGCTTACTTCACGTCCCCTCTGTCAGCCGATCCCCTGACCTGCTGACACACCGGGCTGACTTCAACTGCAGGCCCCCTTGTTGCCAGCAACCAGCGCTACACACCGTCGTGTGACCTATTCCAAGTCACTGCACACTGGCCCGTCTTCTCCATGAAGATACAAACAACACCGTGTTCTTGGTTCTTTCGGTAAAGTCACGTAGAAGGGAAATAAGAAAAATATAAAACAATAAAATTATCTTCTTGGTTCTTTCGGTAAAGTCACGTAGAATGACTTTACCGAAAGAACAAGAAGATGAATCCCTGCAGTCACGAAAGCTTTAAATCGAAATAAAATTATACAATTTTTTTAAAATTTACTTGCTGTGGTTTTCACACCTGACGGTGATTGCTTGTGTTGCAGTCGAAAGGTCGTGAGAATTTAATTGGTTTATATTTTTATTACTTTATTATTTCCCTTCTACGTGACTTTACCTGAAAGAACCAAAAATGTGAATCCTTGCAGTCACGAAAGCTTTAAAACAAACACTGCCGTTACCTGTGACTGCACTCATCTTACTTGTGTGTGTGTGTGCATTAAAACCTGGATTGTATTTCTGAGGGCAAGAGTTTGGAATGTCTTTTGGTAAAGGAGCACGAAGTCACATTGCATCCAGACCCCCTAAACCCTTCTAGATGCAAGTCAAAATTAACAAGTGCAATGTACAGGTTTCCCTCGCTGTCTGCGCTAGTAGAAGATGCGTTTCAAAAAGGGCACACAAAGCGACACCGCACAAGGATACAGCTGCCTGCCGAGTAGTGTGGACAGTACACACACACAATCTTGTCCTACATCCGAGCGCGTAGCCGCACGTGACTTAAGTGAAACCGCATCTCGCGAATTTTGGGTATGAACCGGCTTGCCCCATAAACAGCGCAAAATCGCACAAACAGGAAGCCGTATAATGCGAGGAGAATCTGTAGCTCTTCTCTCGCAGACGCAAACTTGGGCTGCGCGTCCTGGGAACACAATATCGGTGTGTAGCCGCAAGTTAATAGCTTCTTGGTTCTTTCGGTAAAGTCACGTAGAAGGGAAATCATAAAATAATAAAAATAAAACATAATAAAATACAATTCTCACGACGTTTCGGCCACAACGCAAGCAGAAGAACAGGTCTGTCGGAAAGACAGCGTCTGTCTTTCCGACAGACCTGTTCTTCACCTGTTCTTCTGCTTGCGTTGTGGCCAAAACGTCGTGAGAATTGTATTGTTTAATTTTTATTATTTTATTATTTCCATTCTACGTGACTTTACCGAAAGAACCAAGAAGATGAATCCCTGCAGTCACGAAAGCTTTTAATCGAAAGATAACAGCCGTTTGAATTTTGGGCCACGTCTTTAAATTTCAGGACAATGGGTTGAGAGTTGTGCAGTGAGGCCAGGATGAAAACATTTCTAGTCCGGCCAATATCTCGTGAAGTCATACAGAATTATAACCAGTCTTGCGTTAAAGTTTACACCAAACACTCGTGCTATATAACAATAAACTAAATGCAGAACGAAACTGCTCTACAGACTCTAACGAAAAGCATTAAAACTAAGTTATTCAGATGATTTTCATCCATGTGCTAACAAAAACGTGCTATTGAATTGGAATAAAGGCTTTCACTGTTAAACTGTGCCTCAGATTTCAGCCACGGCAGCTGAGGTTGTCTTCGGCGGTGGTTCAAGTCAGTCTAGCAGCCGTGCTTTAGGCCGTGGCTGCAGGCAGCGAGCAGTCACCTCACAGCGGGCTGCGGCAATCTCTACGGTGGCAAGTCAGGTCGGCTTACAGCAGACCGCACCTATTGAGGCATGGCGGGTCTTGTATACGTTGAGTAATGGCAAGTTGAGTTGCACTTGGGCTGTCAGTGGTAGTAGCCCTTGGCGGTTGAATGGGTAAGTGCTTGTCCCAGACAAGGCCATGGTTCAGTGGCAAACCGTGGTAGTGCTCAGAGTTTGGAATGTATCACTTGCAGACCGTGGCAAGTGGAATGGCTTAGTGGCTGACTGGGACATGTCATGGCATGTTGAAAGAGTCAGTGGCTGGTGGCTGTGGCGGGCTGTGGTGGTCCGTGGTGATCTGTGGTGATCCGTGGTGATTTCATGTTGAGTCAGGGTGGAGAGGCGTCAGCTTGGCTCGTTTCGAGAGGCCAAGATGCAAGGCCGGACCTGATGTGGTTAAAGGGGGGGGGGGTTAGGCTACGACAGTAACACACGTTAACTCACATTCTCAACGATTTTCTAAGTCGTCATTATTTCTGGTGACTGCCGTGGCATGGAGGGGCCTTCGTTCATAGGTGGATAAACAAAGGACTGCAAACCATCGTGGGATTTTTCATCATTATTGTAAAGTTACTCTGAGGATTACACACACTTAGTTGCCACGTGACCATTGACTCCTCCAAAGTAAGTAGAAGAACGTCGTCATTTGGAGTCACAATTCGATGAAAAAAACATTCTCTTTTTGAAACTTTTTTAGTTTTTTCTGCTTCCTTTGAAGAGTTTTGTCTGCTCCATTAGCATTCCGCGTACGCACATCAGACATGCTCTATCCACTGCTAGATGAAGGCCTCTCCGAAGCTGCCGCCATCCCTCACGCTCGCGCAACAATGAATCTAGCACACACACTCGGATATCCTCGCTCCATCGACCCCGCAAGTGGACGTGTTCCCACTCCGCCGTGAGTGTCGCTCACGGCGAGGTAGCAACACTCGGCACTGCCAGGTGCAGACCATCTCGCGCTCTCACACCTACATCACCCGGAGAGCTACGGTGGTCATCACTCATCAAGGCCTCGATACAGAGACGTTGCTTTCTCTGTGTGCCTATGTTTGTTCCCTCTCTCTATGTATCTCTGTGATATCTGTCTGCTTATATGTCTGTCTGTATGTTTCTGGTTCTGTGTTTTATCTCTCTCTCAAATGAAGCATTCTCAGGAAGAACGTAATCAACCAGGTAGGGTGTTGACTGTTATGTTATCCGACTCTCTGTTGTATTACATTCCATTTCTAAGTATACTAGATTTGTGTTGCTATTTCATTTATTCCTGATGATGATTGCTTGTGTTGCAATCGAAACGTCGTAGTATGCTAGTATTTAATTTATTACTTTCTCTTTACACGTCACTTTACCGAAAGAACCAAAGAGTCATTCAACTAAATGTCTTTCTCTTCCTGCCTTCCACCATTTCATATTCGTTTTCTTGCAGGAGTTCAAGGCAAAAGAGGGCGGGGGGTGGGGGGGGTAAAAGCTCTTCAATGGAAACATTAAAGCACAAGGGGCTGCACCGCCGTTGACTTTCTTCTCTCCTAGATTTTCGTTGTCGCCGGGAGGATCGTCGGGAGGATCTTCGTCGGGACGGGTCGCGGAGAACGCCTCTCCCCCCCCCCACACAAACCAGCGGGTGCGGTCAGAGCGCGACGTCCCGTACGTCCGTGGGGGTGCCGGCCACGTCGAGCTCGTCCACGCCACTCGGTGACTGCGGGGAGCCCTGCTGCTGCTGCAGCTGTTGAGCCTGCGGGAGGCTCGCCCCCAGAACGCCCTCCAGCTGGTCCTGGCAGGCCAGCAGGCAGAGCTGCCGGGGGGGGGGCGAGAGGGATTAGCACCCCCAGCCATCATCGCCACCACCAGCACCAGCATCACCACCATCATCAGCAGGGCGGCCATCATCACCACCACCAGCATCATCATCATCATCAGCAGGGCAGTCATCATCGCCACCACCACCAGCATCAGCATCATCATCATCAGCAGGGCGGCCATCATCACCACCACCACCCCCACCACCATCAGCATCATCAGCAGGGCAGTCATCATCGCCACCACCACCAGCACCACCACCATCATCATCAGCAGGGCGGCCATCATCACCACCACCAGCATCATCATCATCAGCAGGGCGGTCATCATCGCCACCACCACGCCCACCATCATCATCATCAGCAGGGCAGTCATCATCGCCACCACCACCAGCATCATCATCATCATCAGCAGGGCAGTCATCATCGCCACCACCACCACCATCATCATCAGCAGGGCGGCCATCATCACCACCACCAGCATCAGCATCATCAGCAGGGCAGTCATCATCGCCACCATCACCACCACCACCACCAGCATCAGCATCATCAGCAGGGCAGTCATCATTGCCACCATCACCACCACCACCAGCATCAGCATCATCTGCAGGGCAGTCATTATTGCCACCATCACCACCACCAGCATCAGCATCATCAGCAGGGCAGTCATCATTGCCACCATCACCACCACCACCAGCATCAGCATCATCAGCAGGGCAATCATCATCACCACCACCACCCCCATCATCATCAGCAGGGCAGTCATCATCGCCAGCATCACCACCACCAGCATCAGCATCAGCATCATCAGCAGGGCAGTCATCATCGCCACCACCACCAGCATCATCATCAGCATCATCATCATCAGCAGGGCGTTAATCATTGTTACCCATCGTCACCACCACCAACATCATCATCGGCGCAGCTATCAAGTGTCAAAGGCATCGATCATCACCGCGGTTGATAAATTATTAATGCCAAATGCAAGTCAACAGTGCTCCCTCCTTGGCAAGTCATCAGCGGAATGTGTCACTTCCACCCGTGGCAAAAGGCTCCCCCCTCCCCTCCCTCTGGGGAATAGAATCAACCAGCGTGCGCTCACTTGAAGCAGGGTCACGCTGATAATTGTGTTTTACCCTTCTATCTGGCAACAAAACTGACACCTTTTTTTTACACGGAGTCGTGTTTGCATAAACCACAATACGTGCAGTCGGAATGCAAACAAAAAACACAACTCTGATAATGTATGCACTGTCCTTGAAGTTGATTGGTCCACACCCGAGACAGCTTTCCTTAGAGCCTAGTCTCACATGGTCCTTGAAGTTGATTGGTCCACACCTGAGACAGCTTTCCTTAGAGCCTAGTCTCACATGGTCCTTGAAGTTGATTGGCCCACACCCGAGACAGCTTTCCTTAGAGCCTAGTCTCACATGGGTTGGACCAGATGACGCCAAAAAGCGCACAACTCAAAGACAATGCACCATCAGAGTATGAGAGCTCGGGGTAAAGCATTTACACCATTGGAACCTCATTTGCCAGTACAAAATTGCTCATTCACGCTTTCACGTGAATTTAGCACGTTTAGCGGTGCCCGTCACTTGTATGGAGACGTAAGCAGGGCTACGTAGTAACTATTGTGAACTTTTATTGTGAACATTCGGTCACAGTTCCTATGACCTGCACTGTTTCATTGCTTTTATGGCTTTATTTTGGTGATTTCGAAAAGTGTATTGGTTTTGCCATGTTTGTCTGTTGTAGTACAGAGTTAGACTGATGGCCTTAATCTAAGTTGTCTTGTGGTTGTTGCTGTTTGACTTGCATCCCACTGGGATGTTTGCACACAGTGTTGGTGTAAGATGTTTTTTTTCTGCAATATTTTGCTGTCTTTTCTTTGATTTTCTGTTTGCACTCAGTCACATATTCACTTTAAGATGTTTTCTTGTTCATGTTTTTGTTTTCTGTTTGTTGCGGTTGCACCCGATTCAAGAGCCGAATGGCTCACAGGGCAAAACCTACTAAATGAACTTGAACTAGGTTCATCTTCTAGGTTGTCGGGGGCCCCTACGGCGAAGGTGTTTGCTAATGCGACGGCAAAGCCACGAATCGCTTTTGCGACCTCCGCCGCAAGTGATCCGGCACGACGTCCGACGTTTCGCTCCGTGCGCCGGGGAGAGCTTCGCCAGGAACTCGGCGGGCTTGAGAGCCAAGCGTTTGGACACGGTAGCGACCGACGACCCGGCGTACAATCCGTGGTCATTGTCAGATTGTGGCTGACGGGACGCACCGCGATTAACGTGAACGACCCATTCGGGGGGGGGGGGGGAGGGGGGGGCAGGCGGGATGGGGGGGGGTGTTGGGTGGACGCGGCGGCTGGGCTCACCGCGTCGCTGTTGACGATCTTGGCGAGGGTCTCGGCGAGCGGGGCAACCGACAGGCGCTCGTCCTTCCGACCGAGCCGCGCGCCCCGCACGGCTGCTCCCACGCTGGCTGCGGCGATCATGGAGGGCGGGTACGTGGCGAACGTGAAGTCTGCACACGCACGCGGTGGAAGAACACACGCGCAGAGGTCAGTGTCCTGCATCACGTAGCGGGTGGCTTCTCCACTCACCCCTCTCCCTCCCTGGCTCCACCGAAGCAGCGGGTACTTCAGCACCGCTCACACGGAAAGAAAAGCGACGGTTACAAGCGGAAGGTCGTCAACGGACGGAGGCACCGAGCCAACAAAACACAGCTGGAATCACAAACACACCTGGAATCAGAAACACAGCTGGAATCACAAGCACAGCTGGAATCACAAACACAGCTGGAATCACAAACACAGCTGGAATCACAAGCACGGCTTCTCTCTCCGGTCGGTGGAGTCGGCAGAGTCCCCGATCCGACACGAGAGAGAGAGAGACCGGAGCTAGCCGGCAGGGACCCGGACTCAGAGTAGGACCCCCCTAGCCCCTGGGAGTTGTGCACCCTGGTGTGTGTGTATTGTAACAGCTTTAATAAACCCTGGCGGAAGCCCCGAACTTACCTCCGTCTCCGAGTGCGTCCGTGAGAGCTTCTCTACACATGTATGCCGATGATTTGGTAATAGCTGCTCATTCAGAAGAGGAGTTGGAGACGCTGCTGCTGAGACTGGAGCGTGCCACTAAGAGGTGGGGCCTTACCATCAGCCCCACCAAAACGAAGCACCTGCCTGGGTATTTTATACCATCGGACACTCCACCCCCACAACTCCCAATTGGTGATGGGGCAGTTGTGGAGAGAGTGGAGAGTTTCCCATAACCTGGGCAGTGTGCTCATGACCGGCTCCAGTTTATCAGCAGAGGTCTCACTCCGAATCAGACTCAAAGTAGGACCCCTAGCCCCTGGGAGTTGTGCACCCTGGTGTGTGTAATATTGTAACAGCTCTACGCAAGCGTGCACACGTTTGACAAATTACCCATGGAAAAAAAACACTACTTTCCAAAAAACCCACACGTTTAAAGTAGGCTCAAGGAAAAATGTCTGTGCATACCGGTGCACAGAGGGCGATGAAGGTGTACGTGTGCTTGCGGAGGAGCTGAAGCTTCTCGGCCGGCACGGGCAGCTCGCTGAGGATGTGCTCCAAGAAGTCGTGCGGCGTTACGGCAGCCAAGTCCCATCTCAGCCGGCACAGCACCAGTCGCTCCATGTCCTGCCAGACGTGGAAGAAGACGCAAGAAGGCGTTACAGCTGGCTCTGCCGATGTTTCATCCGGTGCCCCCCACCCACCCACCCACCCCCGAAGCGCCGATTTGTTAAATCCTTTATATTAAGTTCACTTGCTTGCTTGCTTAGGACCGTGCAAATCTTTCGGTCGTGTTTTAACCCACTTCCCGTGATCAAATCGAGCTGACATTTTGCACACAGACTCGTTGTGCGTGACAATGCATTTTCGTGAAAAAAAATTTCCAAAATTTTACACTTTTTAGGGAGAAATTTTTTAATATTTAATTACCAATTGTTTAATGCTGCCAGACAATCATCTGACCCATAGGTGGCAGCCATCTCAAGCCAGAGGACGAAAGGACTCTAGCCGCCCCGATGCCACGCATATAAAGGATTTATAGTGAAAAACTTTGTTTTTACGGGTAAATTTTTTGACAATTTATTCTTTTCGAGGAAGAGCGCGCAGGACTGTGCGAGGACGTCGGAAGATGGCGGTTTCATATAATTTCTTCCAAGTTCCAACGGCTAATATTGTAACAGAGCAGAATCATTATAAGCTCACTAAATGGAAGAATTAGACCATTGGAACCTCATTTGCCAGCAGCAAAATATGATCATTGGTTTTTTACCCTTCTATCTGGCAACAAAACTGACACCTTTTTTTTACGAGGAGTCGTGTTTTCATTGACCACAATACCTGCGGTCGGAATGTAAACAAGAACACAACTCTGATAATGTATGCACTGTCCTTGAAGTTGATTGGTCCACACCCGAGACAGCTTTCCTTAGAGCCTAGTCTCACATGGTGTTGGACCAGATGACGCCAAAAGGCGCACAACTCAAAGACAACGCACCATCAGAGTATGAGAGCTCGGGGTGAAGCATTTACACCATTGGAATCTCATTGGCCAGTAGCAAATATGATCATTGTTTTTTACCCTTTTATCTGGCAACAAAACTTGTCAGATAAAAGGGACAGTGCATATATTATCAGAGTTGTGTTTGTTTGTTTGCTTTCCGACCGCAGGTATTGTGGTCAATGCAAATATGACTCCTTGTAACAAAAAAGGTGTCAGTTTTGTTGCTGGAAAATTAGGTCTTATGGCTGTAGAAAATTAGTAACAGAGCAGGGAAAAGGGGAATTGAAAAGCCGCTTTGTGTGGTCGGGTTTCAAATCTCGTCACCAGCAGCTCTTGGAGTCTGATGGAGTTGTCCGTGTAGGTGCACAGCTTTTCGGCGGTCAGGTGGATCGTTTCTCGGAGCTTGGAAGCCAGGAACATGCACGCGGCTCCGAGCAATTGAAGGTGGTTTTTTTTGGTGGGCATCACGGCCAAATACCGGTCCAAATAATTCATTGCCAAGGTGAAGACCTCCTCTTCGCACCGCTGGTCTTCACATACCTACGACAAAGTTGCGCGCCGAAAAGGGAAAAACAACACGCGACTCCGGTTAAAAAAGATCTTTTGTTTTTGCAAATACTAAACGGCAATCAATAACGTTGTGTAGTCTTCTTGGTTCTTTCGGTAAAGTCACGCAGAAGGGAAATAATAAAATAATAAAAATAAAACATATTTTCTTTTAATGAAAAATTCTCACGACGTTTCGGCAAGCAGCCGTCCTCAGGTGAAGAACAGGTCTGTCGGGAAAGACAGCGTCTGAATGAAACACCACCAGGCTTGGCACGTATATTTAAGCTGGGTTGGAGGGGGAAGAGCGCCTTGACAAAGGAATTTGCATATCAAGAGGAATTTAGCATATTTATGGGAAATGCAGCTTTAAATCGAAATTTAACGTTGTGTAGCTTAACATGTGCAGCATAAATTCAAGATGTTGCAAACCCCAAGTGAGATAACCAAGCGTGTATATTACATGCACACCACATATGCAACGTGTATAAATATTTTCAAGCAAAAACCTTGGATTGCGAGTAAACTTGGTCTGCGAGTGTTTTGCAAGACGAGCAACATTTTTAAAAATAAATATTAATTTGATAAACGAGCGAGTGGTCTTGCAATACGAGTAGTACATGTAGTGTACGCTTTGTCTGCAGAGCGTCACGTGATCACAACTGATGAACGAGTGCTTTGGATTACAAGCGAACGAATTATGCTCAAAATCCAAGGTTTGACTGTATTTAATGTTGGCTTTTGTTGTTGTTGTCGTTGTCGCAAGATGCATTCAAGCGACAGTGTTAAGCGATGACACGAGAGAAAGATTGGTAAGCGCTGGTAACAGCAACAGGGGCTTGTCCCTGGCAGAAGAGAGACGGTCCCTGAATTCCTGAGACACGTTCGCTCCGAAATGAATTCAGGTCACAGTCGCAACAATCGGGCCAACCAAAGTGGGGGGGGTTGGTGGGTTGGTGGTGCGTGGGGTGGGACCCTGACCCCTGACCCCCACTCTTTGTGTGTGTGGGGTGGTGTGGTGAGACCCTGACCCCCCCACCCAGCCCCACCCTCCATCCCCACCCTCCCCTCTCCTCCAACCCCCCACCCAGCCCCAGCCCCTCCCCACCCTCCCCACCCTCCCCACCCAGCCCCACCCTCCCCACCTAGCCCCTCCCCACCCAGCCCCACCCTCTCTTCTCCACCCAGCTCAACCCCCCCCATCCAGCCCCTCCCCACCCAGCCCCTCCCTCCCCACCCAGCCCAACCCTCCCTCTCCTCCAACCCCCCACCCAGCCCCAGCCCCTCCCCACCCGCCCCACCCAACCCTCCCCATCCAGCCCCTCCCCACCCAGCCCAACCCCTCACACCCTTACCCAGCCCACCCAGCCCCTCCCCTCCCTCCCCACCCAGCCCCTCCCCACCCCCCCCCCCCCCTCCCCCCCACCCCTCCCCACCCAGCCCAACCCCTCCACCCCCTACCCAGCCCCACCCAGCCCCTCCCCTCCCTCCCCACCCAGCCCCTCCCTGCACGACGGACACAATAATCCCCTGTGGGCTGGTGTAACCAGGAGGTTCCTACCGGTACCAGGTTGTTTTTTTATCCTTTTGAGTTCAACGGAGATGCAAACCACGCCGTGTTTGCTGCACTGTCTGTAGCTGTGTGTGTGGCGTGTGTAGCCACTAATGTTGACAACGTACATCACTAACACACACACAATACATCACTAACACACACACAGTACATCACTAACACACACACAGTACATCACTAACACACACACAGTACATCACTAACACACACACAGTACATCACTAACACACACACAGTACATCACTAACACACACACAGTACATCACTAACACACACACAGTACATCACTAACACACACACAGTACATCACTAACACACACACAGTACATCACTAACACACACACAGTACATCACTAACACACACACAGTACATCACTAACACACACACAGTACATCACTAACACACACACAGTACATCACTAACACACACACAATACATCACTAACACACACACAATACATCACTAACACACACACAGTACATCACTAACACACACACAGTACATCACTAACACACACACAGTACATCACTAACACACACACAGTACATCACTAACACACACACAATACATCACTAACACACACACAATACATCACTAACACACACACAGTACATCACTAACACACACACAATACATCACTAACACACACACAGTACATCACTAACACACACACAGTACATCACTAACACACACACAGTACATCACTAACACACACACAATACATCACTAACACACACACAGTACATCACTAACACACACACAGTACATCACTAACACACACACAGTACATCACTAACACACACACAGTACATCACTAACACACACACAGTACATCACTAACACACACACAGTACATCACTAACACACACACAATACATCACTAACACACACACATACATCACTAACACACACACAGTACATCACTAACACACACACAATACATCACTAACACACACACAGTACATCACTAACACACACACAGTACATCACTAACACACACACAATACATCACTAACACACACACAATACATCACTAACACACACACAGTACATCACTAACACACACACAATACATCACTAACACACACACAGTACATCACTAACACACACACAGTACATCACTAACACACACACAGTACATCACTAACACACACACAGTACATCACTAACACACACACACAGTACATCACTAACACACACACAGTACATCACTAACACACACACAGTACATCACTAACACACACACAGTACATCACTAACACACACACAGTACATCACTAACACACACACAGTACATCACTAACACACACACACAGTACATCACTAACACACACACAGTACATCACTAACACACACACAGTACATCACTAACACACACACAGTACATCACTAACACACACACAGTACATCACTAACACACACACAGTACATCACTAACACACACACAGTACATCACTAACACACACACAGTACATCACTAACACACACACAGTACATCACTAACACACACACAGTACATCACTAACACACACACAATACATCACTAACACACACACAGTACATCACTAACACACACACAGTACATCACTAACACACACACAGTACATCACTAACACACACACAGTACATCACTAACACACACACAGTACATCACTAACACACACACAGTACATCACTAACACACACACAGTACATCACTAACACACACACAGTACATCACTAACACACACACAGTACATCACTAACACACACACAATACATCACTAACACACACACAGTACATCACTAACACACACACAGTACATCACTAACACACAACAGTACATCACTAACACACACACAGTACATCACTAACACACACACAGTACATCACTAACACACACCATACATCACTAACACACACACAGTACATCACTAACACACACACAATACATCACTAACACACACACAGTACATCACTAACACACACACAGTACATCACTAACACACACACAGTACATCACTAACACACACACAATACATCACTAACACACACACAGTACATCACTAACACACACACAGTACATCACTAACACACACACAGTACATCACTAACACACACACAGTACATCACTAACACACACACAGTACATCACTAACACACACACAGTACATCACTAACACACACACAATACATCACTAACACACACACAGTACATCACTAACACACACACAGTACATCACTAACACACACACAGTACATCACTAACACACACACAGTACATCACTAACACACACACAGTACATCACTAACACACACACAATACATCACTAACACACACACAGAACATCACTAACACACACACAGTACATCACTAACACACACACAGTACATCACTAACACACACACAGTACATCACTAACACACACACAGTACATCACTAACACACACACAGTACATCACTAACACACACACAATACATCACTAACACACACACAGTACATCACTAACACACACACAAACACGTGTTCACGTTCACAATTAACGACGCGCATATTTTATTTCACGTTACCTGCATCTACAGTATACAGACATTAACTAATGTATCACTCGCGGCAGATATGTACACGTGCACACACAGACAAAGATCCCCCGTGTAGCCTTAACAGACTGTAGGGGCAAGTGCTGTTAGCGAGTAGCACCTATGAAGGCCGGAACGGTACACGAGGGGTGGGTGGCCAGCACCACGCCCGACCGCCTTTGTCTCCCCAGTGGCGATATTTACACACCGCACCAAGTACTCATTTGAGGCTGAGTCGACCTAGGGGAGGCCCAGGACCGGTTCAGATAATCGTCACTGGTGTTGGCCGTGAGCGCTATGAACCCACTCACCCCCCCACTCACTCAACCCCCCCACTCACTCACTCACCAACTCAACCACCCACACACTCACTCACCCCCTCACCCACGCACTCACTCTCCCCCACTCACCCACCCACTCACCCCCCCACTCACCCCCCCTCTCACCCCCCCACCCACTCCCCCCCACTCACCCACTCACTCACCCCCCCACTCACCCACCCACTCACCGTCCCACCCACTCACTCACCCTAGTGATGGTGGTGGTGATAGTGATGATGATGGTGGTGATGATGTTGGTGATAGTGATGATGATGGTGGTGATAGTGATGATGGTGGTGATAGTGATGATGGTGGTGGTGGTGGTGATGAGGATGATGGTGATAGTGATGATGAAGGTGGTGGTGGGGATGATGATAGTGATGATGATGATGATAGTGATGATGATGGTGGTAGTGGTGATGATGATGGTGGTGATAGTGATGATGATTATGATAGTGATGATTATGATAGTGATGTGGTGTTGATAGTGATGATGATGATGGTGTTGATAGTGATGATGATGATAGTGATGATGGTGGTGGTGGTGATAGTGATGATTATGATAGTGATGATTATGATAGTGATGATGATGGTGATAGTGATGATGATGATGGTGGTGATAGTGATGATTATGATAGTGATGATTATGATAGTGATGATTATGATAGTGATGATTATGATAGTGATGATTATGATAGTGATGATGTTGGTGGTGATGATAGTGATGATTATGATAGTGATGATGATGATAGTGATGTTGATGATGGCGATGATGTTGGTGGCGATGATGTTTGACGTTGATGACACCACGCTACCTCCAGCATCCACGTGGCGAGCGTCCTTCTCATGAAGGGCTGGATGTCGGTCTGCACGCCGCACTTGAAGTACGACGCCCTGGGCACGTAGCGCTCCTCCAAGCTCAGCAAGTTGGACAAAACCCTCTTGTCGTGCAGGAGGTGGGGATCTACTAAAGCCCTCTTGATGCCAGCTGCCTCGCCACACATCAACTCCATTCCTTCTGGGGTCGTGGGGGGCCCTTTTCGTTACAAGGTGGTGGTGGTGGGGGGCGGGTTGGTTGATGGTGGACTGTCCCTTCTTCTGCAGCTCCAAGAATGATTTTTTTTTACACGAAAGATTAAATATTGTAGGAGTCTGAGAAATCGTCGTGGATTTCAAATGGTCGGTTTGAAATGTAACAGCAGCTGCAGCAGCAGCTGCAGTATTGATGCTCTTACTGGTGTACAACACGTGTTCGTCTGTTCTCAGAAAACTGCCGCTCTTGATTTTGCCTTACAGTCATATATTAGTGCTAAGTTCACTTTAACGTCTTCTCAGTTACTTACGTTTCGTTTTGCTGTTCCCGTTATAAAAAAAACTTGCAATGATTACCAGCTTCTACACCACACGCGTGTTACTTTATTATGACAATAATCTCATCTGCCAACGCACGCAACATTCAAGGCGGCTGCTGTTCACTGTTTGTCACGCTGCACACAAGTTCTTTGCTCTGACCGGCAAAACATCTGCGGCTAAAGTAAATAAATATATAAAACCTTCATCATTAATATGAATACAGTTGACCTAGCAACAAGGGAGTGACGGCGATTGGCTGTGTTGTTGTTGTTCTTGCTTTGCGCCAAAGTAGTTCAAGTTAATGTACAGTAGTAGGTACAAGCCCTGTGAGCCATTCGGCTCTTGAATCGGGTGCAACCGCAACAAACAAAAAAACATCTTAAAGTGAATGTGCGACTAAGTTTAAACAGAAAATCCAAGAAAAGACAGCAAAATATTGCAGAGAAAGCACCGTTACACACCAACACTGTGCAAACATCCCAGTGGGATGCAAGTCAAACAACAACAACAACAACCACAAGACAACTTAGATTAAGGCCATCAGTCTAACTCTGTACTACAACAACAACACAAACATGGATAAACCAATACACTTTTCGAAATCACCAAAATAAAGCCATGAAAGCAATGAAACAGTGCAGGTCATAGGAACTGTGACGGAGTTTTCACAATAAACTTCATAAACAACACGTACCAGCAGAACCTGCAGCCACAGCTGCTGCTGCTGCACGAGTCTCTCCACTACAGCAGCAGCAGCAGGAGCAGCAGTCGCAGAATTATAATTTCTCAATGCACCTTTAAGATCAGCGCACTAAATCAAAACACAGGTCATACTTTGATTTAAAGCTTTCGTGACTGCAGCGATTCATCTTCTTGGTTCTTTCGGTAAAGTCACGTAGAAGGGAAGTAATAAAATAATAAAAATAAAACATAATAAAATAATTCTCACGACGTTTCGGCCACAACGCAAGCAGCCGTCCTCAGATGAAGACCAGGTCTGTCGGGGAGACAGCGTCTGAATGTTTTATTTTTATTATTTTATTACTTCCCTTCTACTTGACTTTAGCGAAAGAACCAAGAAGACAGGTCATACTTTGAGGCCACTGAACAGCAGCGACAGCTCGGGGTGTACAACTCCTCTAGAGCAGCTTTGAGTGACGAAGCAGTCGTTGTTACGCGCTTACATGGCTCACAAGACGACTTGTTGTGGTTTATATTTTGTCTAAACGTTGCTGCTTGTTGTTGTTGTCATCTTGACGCGGGGTTCTAAGAGACGCGAAGGATGTTGGTGTTTTGCGATAGAAATAAATGAACTGCGCGGCGCCCAGCGTGGGGCTCGAACCCGCGAGCCCGAGACGCCGCCGCGTGCCGCGCGCCACCCGCTGAGCTCGCCGCGCGCTGGGGACTCAGCTCGCCAAGTCGCCTCCTCGTGTAGCAGCCTCCACTCGCGTTCACTCGCTACACGCCGTGTCGAGAATGACATGGAATTGGCTATTATCATTGTTCTTGAAGAGTGTAGTGAACAATATGGAGACGCTTGGGGTTTTTTTATTTTCGAGAAAGCGAGGATTTTTTATTGAAAATTATTAAAAGACATTCGCGCCCAACGTGGGGCTCGAACCCACGACCCTGAGATTAAGAGTCTCATGCTCTACCGACTGAGCTAGCCGGGCACTGGCTGGGTGAGATGTTTAATCGCTATTAGTACCTCACCAGAGTCAACACGCTCATTACACAACTGCAATATTCAAAGATCTAATCTATTTTTAAATCCTTTATATTAAGTTCACTTGCTTGCTTGCTTACGACCGTGCAAATCTTTCGGTCGTTTTTTAACCCACTTCCCGTGATCCAATCGAGCTGACATTTTGCACACAGACTCGTTGTGCGTGACAATTTTCGTGAAAATTTTTTTTTTACATTTTTACACTGTTTAGGCAATTTCTTTTAAATATTTAATTACCAATTGCTTAATGGTGGCAGACAATCATCTCTGACCCATAGGTGACAGCCATCTCAAGCCAGAGGACGAGAGGACTCTAGCCGCCCGTTTCATGATGACGCAAATGTTGACTAACCACATGGCATGAAATCCCTGCCCCCACGCTGTACACTGGAGACTATTTATAGAGCAGTTACATTGAAGCCGCCAGGTTCTTGAAAGTGGTAAAACGGGTCAACGCTAGTGCCCTCTGGAATATACGGGGCATGTTAAGAGGTGATCTTTCAGTTTTAAATCCTTTATATTAACTTCACTTGCTTGCTTGCTTACTCAAGAAAAACAGAAATGAATAATAAAATGAAACCGATGTGTGTGGTGTAAGCAATGTGGGATATCGATGTACACGGACATGAACAAGATCAGCAGACAAGACGTCTTTCATACTCTTTGGTTCTTTCAGTAAAGTCACGTAGGTAGAAAAAAGTAAATAATAAATAAATCACGACGTTTCGATCGCAACACGAGCAGTCGTCCTCGGGCGAAAACATCCAGACATTGTCGCGGCAGAAGTCACGTGAGCTGCAGCTGAGCATTGTTGTAACGCGGTGGGCTCACGCGACATTGATTTCTGTAAGACGAAGGCGCTTTTAAAACCCACTGGCGATGCTCTTTAGTGTCAGTCTCGTGTCCTTGACTCACCACACGGGGACGTCTGGTTGAGGCGACGCGTTCATTGTAACAACTCTGTCGAACTCCGCTCCTCCAGCCACGACTCTAGCACGCAGGGGTACGGCCCCTTCCACCCGACAGCCCACGGGAGTGACAGCCCTTTCTACCGCAGCAGCAGCCTGCACACTCCGGGCTCTGCCACCCACGGGTCCCTGAGCCCGGCGGCGTTCAGGGAAGACTGGACGACCCGTCCCAGCCAGGGGACAGGAGCTCACCTCGGGTCCGCTACAACGCGGCTCTGGTTAGAGCCTCGTTGAGGGTCCCCGGGTGCCGCTCCAGTCTTCACGTCTTGGGATGTCCTCAGGCTTGAGCTGAACACCGCCCGGCCCGTCCAGAGGGCCGGACTTTTATCCCCATGTCGGGGTCGCCCCTCCCCTTCTGACCCCCCCCCCCTCCCAGAACCTTCTGGAAGGTCTTATCTTAAGGGGTCTTAGGGACGGGTGGGGGGTCAGGGGTGTTAGTCTCCGGTCACGGTGGGGGGCCGGGGGTTTAACCTTTGGTCGACCCCTACGCACCTCGCTCTCTCTCTCGGCTGCCCCCTGTTGACCCGTGCACGTGGTGGCAGGTCAGCTGACAGCGCCTTGTTATGGCGCTTACGCACAACTTCGTGACGAACGCTGCACGTTCCGTCGCTTTCATGCAGGGGGCACTGCAAACCTACGCGTCCCCTGCATGAACGACGGAGGCACAGGGACAGACGTTCGATCACGTTGGAATCGATCTGCAGACGGCGGTCTTCTCGCACGGCCAGCTCTGTGTCGCCTCATCTCCACCCCGCGATCCCAACCAGGTGAAAGTCCGCATCGAACAGAATCCCCGGCAAGGCCATCTACTTCACGACGAGAGAAAATTCACAGGAAATGTCGTTTTCAATGAAGTCTTCCAGATGTAAAATAAAAAGCTTTTAATGAAGAAATACAATTATCAAATTCAAAACATAATACAATTCAAAGTTGTTTCATTTTTAAACGTCAAAACGGAGCATCGGGAGCTTGCGTGGATGCGTCGCTCGTGTGCAATTCTTTTCGTGACTTTCCAATCAGCAAGGACCATTTCTTATCCTAATTCGACAAAATCTTTGTCAACACGTAATACAAAATTATAATTCGTGTTGTAGAGAATGTTCCTCCTTTTCGTGTAACTTTTAATTGGTATGCCTTGTAACTGATCAATGATCCGAGCGTGCTCGCTATTTCAAAGACAATGAGTTGCTGCTCCAGAGGGAGACGCTTCCTGAAAACACAAAAATACCCTTTGACCTGTATCACAAGAACAATGAGTCTCACCTGAGTTATCTGTACAGGTTACTTGCAAAACACACACTGTGTCCTAACATCACTTATTCAATGTTTGACCCTTAAAGACAAAAGGTTACATGTACGCGCACCATCAGACAAGTATTCAGTCTAAATTCGTGACAGGCATATGAACAAAATTGAATGACTGCACTGAAATATGCTTTATTAGTTTACATCCTATTAACAAGAAGCTAATTTAAAAAATATGCACCGTCTGCTTAACAGTATCTGTACAACATACTAATGCACCATTCAAAACGAGTCGGCCATTGCATGCTGGCATCCGAGTTAAAATGTAGCAAATTCCAAACATTAGCTACAAACTCCACAACTGAGACGCCACATCAACCATCGCCCCCTACTGACAGGCTCTTGTCCACACGCAGGCCGCTGCAGGGCCACCACCTTGTGCCACACAGGGGCAGCTGCCACTTGGGGATGTTTCGAGTGTTTGAGACCAGATACGATGCAAAACTCAGAGTTGCCAGAGGCGATTAAGCAAGCGCCATGTAAATGCAATTATGATGAGAACATAGTGAATGCTTGGGAGCTTATTGGCTCTCGCTCCTGGTTAGAGATCTACCCAAAACACAGGTCCACAAAGACTGGCTGCTCTTACCCTGCAGGTGGAACCTAGGAACTGAGTGTTCAACTTCGCATTCTTTTCATTAAAGGCCTGTGACAAAGGTGCATCTATTGGAGCGACATTGTCTCTGGCTTAAACATCTACCGGGTCTCCATTTGACTTTGTATTGTCTCGGAGGCCACCCACACCTCCACTTCCACAAACTGCTGGGAGTTGCCTCGCTCTGCCTCACAGTCAGAATTCTCCTCCTGCTTCACGTTGCCTCCATCGATGTGAAGGTCACATTTTGGAGTTGAATCTTCATCTTCACATTTTACCTTCACTTCTTTGCTCTTCACCATCACTTCTTCACATTTCACCTTCACCTCTTCACATTTCACCTCGATACCTTTCAAAGTGTCCAAGCTGGGATTGTCTTCCGGTTCTTGTTTGATGAGGGATGGGCTCATTGCAGAACTTTGACTTTCACAAGCTGATTTCAGACTCCACTCCTGGTGGATCTTCTGATGCTTGTGTGTTCTCTGGTGTACATGAAGATGTGCTGACTGTGCAAACGCTATCCCACACACACTGCACTTGAAGGGTTTCTCTCCCGTGTGTGTTCTCTGGTGTTCTACAAGAGCAGATGACTGTGCAAACGCCTTCCCACACACACTGCACTTGAAGGGGTTCTCTCCCGTGTGAGTTCTCTTGTGTTTTACAAGAGTAGATGAATTTGAAAACGCCTTCCCACACACACTGCACTTGAAGGGTTTCTCTCCCGTGTGTGTTCTCTTGTGTTTTACAAGAGTAGATGAATCTGAAAACGCCTTCCCACACACACTGCACTTGAAGGGTTTCTCTCCCGTGTGTGTTCTCTGGTGTGTTACAAGAGTAGATGACTTTGCAAACGTCTTCCCACACACACTGCACTTGAAGGGTTTCTCTCCCGTGTGTGTTCTCTGGTGTTTTACAAGAGTAGATGAAAGTGCAAACGCCTTCCCACACACACTGCACTTGTAGGGTTTCTCTCCCGTGTGTGTTCTCTGGTGTGCTACAAGAGTAGATGACTGTGCAAACGCCTTCCCACACACACTGCACTTGACGGGGTTCTCTCCCGTGTGAGTTCTCTTGTGTTTTACAAGAGTAGATGAATTTGAAAACGCCTTCCCACACACACTGCACTTGAAGGGTTTCTCTCCCGTGTGTGTTCTCTTGTGTTTTACAAGAGTAGATGAATCTGAAAACGCCTTCCCACACACACTGCACTTGAAGGGTTTCTCTCCCGTGTGTGTTCTCTGGTGTGTTACAAGAGTAGATGACTTTGCAAACGTCTTCCCACACACACTGCACTTGAAGGGTTTCTCTCCCGTGTGTGTTCTCTGGTGTTTTACAAGAGTAGATGAAAGTGCAAACGCCTTCCCACACACACTGCACTTGTAGGGTTTCTCTCCCGTGTGTGTTCTCTGGTGTGCTACAAGAGTAGATGACTTTGCAAACGTCTTCCCACACACACTGCACTTGAAGGGTTTCTTTCCCGTGTGTGTTCTCTGGTGTGCTACAAGAGTAGATGAAAGTGTAAACGCCTTCCCACACACACTGCACTTGAAGGGTTTCTCTCCCGTGTGTGTTCTCTGGTGTTTTACAAGAGTAGATGAAAGTGAAAACGCCTTCCCACACACACTGCACTTGAAGGGTTTCTCTCCCGTGTGTGTTCTCTGGTGTGCTACAAGAGTAGATGACTTTGCAAACGTCTTCCCACACACACTGCACTTGAAGGGTTTCTTTCCCGTGTGTGTTCTCTGGTGTGCTACAAGAGTAGATGACTGTGCAAACGCCTTCCCACACACACTGCACTTGAAGGGTTTCTCTCCCGTGTGTGTTCTCTGGTGTGTTACAAGAGTAGATGACTTTGCAAACGTCTTCCCACACACACTGCACTTGAAGGGTTTCTTTCCCGTGTGTGTTCTCTGGTGTGTTACAAGAGTAGATGACTGTGCAAACGCCTTCCCACACACACTGCACTTGAAGGGTTTCTCTCCTGTGTGAGTTCTCTGGTGCCGTGTCAAATTTGCAGGACGATCCGTGCTGTGTGCACACCGGTCGCATTGATGCCTTGTCGCACCGAGCTGCGCCGAGTGCCTTTGCTCCATCAGACCAATTCTGCAGAGGAAGCGACAGCTGCAGACAGAAAAAGAATATCCACACCATCTACACATCAGTATCGAGACACAGAGGAATGCATATTTACATAGTAACACGTGACTTACACGTCTATACTTATTCATAGATATTCATGATATAGTGAAAAAGTTTCCCAAATTCATCACACGGGCTGTTATGGCACACAATGAGAGGGTGAATGGTCATAAATATGCCTGGAAGCCCTCGTATCTTCTTAATGAATGTTAACCCAAAATTCCGAGCACACAATTTTGGCTGTCTGGTTACAAAATAGATATTTATAAGAGCTAAATTCGGCTGACATTGCAAAGGGTGTTGAAAACAATCCTATTTGTGTTATGCAGAAATGCATAAATTAATGTTCAATCGCAACTTAGCGGTGTGAAGCCAGCCAGGCTCAGATGTCCTGAATGCTGAGATGAGCAGATCTGACTTCAGCTGCTGCACGTGTGTGCTGTGTGAACTTCTTGACTTTTCCATTCTTATAAAGAGTTCCAGAGGAAACCAAAAACAAACAATTGTTGTGATATAACCTCCGTGTTCAACAGAGTTAATAGATCTTCTTGGTTCTGTCGGTAAAGTCACGTAGAAGGGAAACGTCGTGAGAATTGTTTTATTATGTTTTATTTTTATTATTTTATTATTTCCCTTCTACGTGACTTTACCGAAAGAACCCAGAAGATGTAATATTGTTTTGATATAACGTGCGTGTTCAACAGAGTGAACAGACTTGACTCTGGCACACACACTGCCATGGTCAACAGCAGCAGGGGTTGTCCCCTCCACATTTAGAGTCAACATGAGCACGCGCTCAGCGTGTTTGACAGACATTGACACACGTAGTCTTGGTTCTAAAGTCACGTAGATAGCAAATACAAATAACAGATAATGAAATTAAAGAAAGACCACTTGTGTTGCGGTCAAAACGTCGTGGGTTTTTTTGCTTTATTTTCAATTTTTTATTTAATTTCATATTTTTATCTGTTATTTCATTTTCTATCTCCGTGACTTTACCGAAAGAACCAAGAATATGAATTGTTGCAGTTACGAAAGTTTTAAGTCAAAACATTGAGACACACGCGTTGACAAAACCCCACCCACCCACCTTGTTGTTGTTGTGGGCAGGTAGCTTCTGTAAACAAGAGCGGTACAGCAGCTCAAGCGGGCTTGGGCTGGTAAAAAAACGAAAAAAAACGAAAAAAACTGCGTTAATATCTACAATAAACCAAAGTGACAAAGTAGCGAGCCGCGTGAAGACAAATTAAACTTAAGGGAGGGAATTAAAGCAAACGCGACCAGGCGAGGGCAGGAGGCAAGGCCCCGCGTGTCTAGGCCCCGCGTTGTAAAGTTCCAACTTGGACATCGATTCACAAGCTGCTGCTGCTCTAGTGACATCCCTACGAGAGAGAGAGCGAGGCTCTACCTTGGTAAACAACAACAACCACAACAACAACTGCCACAACAACCACCACAACAACCACAACGATGAGAATTTCTCACCTCGGATTTCACTGCACGCGCGAAGTTGCAGCTTGTGACGTCACGCGGCAGCAGGTGACATGACGTCACTCCCGGGGTACAAGCAACAGCCCCTCCCACAACGAGTGGCGACTCTAACTGACGTCATTAATACATTATGTTAATGTGTGGAGATCGAAACGTCGTGGGTTTTATGCTTTAATGAGTGACTTTACCGAAAAAAGCCTAAGAGTATGAATCATTGCAGTCACTAAAGCTTCACATCTACAATTTAATAAGCGACTTGACCGAAAAGCCTAAGAGTTTGAATCATTACAGTCACGAAAGCTTCACATCTGGAACTCATCATGGATGAGGCTGAACGTCACCGTGTAGGAGCCCAGCGCGTGACACCTTCACGCGCTGGGCGAGTGGCGCAGTCTCGCTTCCCATGCGAGAGGTCGCGGGTTCGATCCCCGCGTCCTCCACAGGCGAATATATTTTAAATCCTTTTTATTAAGTTCGCTTGCTTGCTTGCTTACGACCGTGCAAATCTTTCGGTCGTTTTTTAACCCACTTCCCGTGATCCGATCGAGCTGACATTTTGCACACAGACTCGTTGTGCGAGACAATTAATGTTCGTGAAAAAAATGTCCAAAATGTTACACTGTTTAGGGAAAACAAATTAAATATTTTATTACCAATTGCTTAAAGGTGGCAGGCAATCATCTGACCCATAGGTGGCAGCCATCTCAAGCCAGATGACGAGAGGACTCTAGCCGCCACGCATATGAAGGATTTAGAGTGAAAAACTTTGTTTTACGGGTTATACTTGTTTTACATTTATTCAAATAGAAAACGTTGCACATTTGGTGAGTCCATTGGGCAAGGCACTGACCGCTTGATTGGGATTTGCTGTTTATTAAAAGAAACATTGTTGATCGAAATTTTGCTTTCATGGCTTTATTTTGGTGATTTCGAAAAGTGTATTGGTTTAGCCATGTTAGTTTGTTTGTTGTAGTACAGAGTTAGACTGATGGACTTAATCTAAGTTGTCTTATTGTTGTTGTTGTTGTTGTCACATCTCTAACGTCTTAACAGGGGCTTCAAAACAGCAACATCGAGGACGACAAGAGGTCAAGCTGGTTCACCAATGTGAACGATGGACGTTACATTAAAAAATTGATTAAAAAAAATATTCCGCGTGGAGGATGCGGGAATCGATCCGGCGACCTAAACATCAAAGAGATCAGTGCATCTGTTAGCGTGCTCACGCTACCAGGTACACTAAACTCTTATTGGCATCGAGAGGGCTCAAGTGTAGTTACTAGCGTGCCAGTTGTGTGTGTTAGCGAGCTCTGTGTTGTCAGTAAGACATTTCACACCGTCTATCCTTGTACTGGACGTGCATTTGAGATGTGTTCACTTCTCTTTCTCGAGCGCGCTACCATCTGAGCCAATAATAAAATAAAACATAATAAAATAATTATTATATTATATAATAAAATAATTATTATACATAATAAAATAATCATTATACATAATAAAAATATTTATTATAAATAATTATTTTATTATACATAATAAAATAATTATTTTATTATGTTTTATTTTATTATTTCCATTCTACGTGACTTTACCGAAAGAACCAAGAAGATGACACACACAGCTTGCACGATACCAACGACACTGGGACCCTCACGATGCTACGGAGAGATCAGCGCACCTGGTGGCGTGAGCACGCCACTAAGTACACTGACCTCTGTTTAGGTTGCTGGATCGACGCCAGCATCCTCCACGAGGAATATTTTTTAAAAATCAAATTATAAATGTAACGTCTGGCGTTATTGTTGGTGACATGTTCACATTGGTGAACCAGCTTGACCTCTTGTCGCCCTCAATTTTGCTGTTTTAAAGCCCCTTTAAGACGTTAGAGATGTGACGAGAAATAAAAAATACTTATAAAAAATATACATATCGAGCCCGGCAGGAATCGAACCTACAACCTTCTACTCTGCAGGCAGCCGCGCTACCCATTGCACCACAGACACCACGTGACTCTCTCAAATATAATAAAATGACTATTTCATTTTACATAATCAAATAATTATTTTAATATGTTTTATAATTAAAAGAAAAGAATTATTTAATTATACGTAAAAAATATTTATTTATTATGTTTTATCATAAAAATAAAATATAATAAAAGAAATAATTTTGCTCATGCGAAAATACCTATTTTTTTTAAACAAAATAAAACATTGAATATTTATTTTATTATACATAATAATAAATAAATATTTTATTATACATTAAAGCAAAAAACCCACGTTTCGATCTCCACACATTAACATAATGTATTAATGACGTCAGTTAGAGTAGCCACTCGTTGTGGGAGGGGCTGTTGCTTGTACCCGGGAGTGACGTCATGTCACCTGCTGCCGCGTGACGTCACAAGCTGCAGCTTCGCGCGTGCAGTGAAATCCGAGGTGAGAAATTCTCATCGTCGTTGTGGTTGTTGTTGTGGTGGTTGTTGTTGTTGTGGTTGTTGTTGTTTACCAAGCTAGAGCCTCGCTCTCTCTCTCGTAGGGATGTCAATAGAGCAGCAGCAGCTTGTGAATCGATGTCCAAGTTGGAACTTTACAACGCGGGGCCTAGACACGCGGGGCCTTGCCTCCTGCCCTCGCCTGGTCGCGTTTGCTTTAATTCCCTCCCTTAAGTTTAATTTGTCTTCACGCGGCTCGCTACTTTGTCACTTTGGTTTACTGTAGATATTAACGCAGTTTTTTTTTTCGTTTTTTCCAGCCCAAGCCCGCCTGAGCTGCTATACCGCTCTTGTTTACAGAAGCTACCTGCCCACAACAACAACAAGGTGGGTGGGTGGGGTTTTGTCAACGCGTGTGTCAATGTTTTGACTTAAAACTTTCGTAACTGCAGCAATTCATATTCTTGGTTCTTTCGGTGAAGTCACGGAGATAGAAAATTTAATAAAAATAACAGATAATACAATGAATAAAAGTAAACAAAATTGTAAATAAATAAAACCCACGACGTTTCTATCACAACACAAGTGGCATTTATTTGATGTTATCTGTTGTTATTGTCTATCTACGTAACTTTACCGAAAGAACTAAGAATACGTGTGGAATGGGTATCGGTCAAAGACGCTAATCACGTACTGATGTTGACTCTAAATGTGGAGGGCAAACCCGGAGATTCGGAGGAAAATCCACGCGACCACGGAGAGAGAGACACGCAAACTCCAAATATACAGCAGCAGCAGCAGGCGTCAGGGTCGGGATCGAACCCACGACTTCCTGTATACCAGGCGAGGTAGTTAACATCTCAACACCGGGGGAGAGAGAGAGAGACACGCAAACTCCAAATATACAGCAGCAGCAGGCGTCAGGGTCGGGATCGAACCCACGACTTCCTGTATACCAGGTGAGGTAGTTAACATCTCACCACGGAGAGAGATAGAGAGAGACACGCAAACTCCAAATATACAGCAGCAGGCGTCAGGGTCGGGATCGAAGCCACGACCTTCCTGTATACCAGGCGAGGTAGTTAACATCTCAACACGGAGAGAGAGACACGCAAACTCCAAATATACAGCAGCAGGCGTCAGGGTCGGGATCGAACCCACGACCTCCTGTATACCAGGCGAGGTAGTTAACATCTCACCACGGAGAGAGAGAGAGAGACACGCAAACTCCAAATATACAGCAGCAGGCGTCAGGGTCGGGATCGAAGCCACGACCTCCTGTATACCAGGCGAGGTAGTTAACATCTCAACACAGAGAGAGAGACACGCAAACTCCAAATATACAGCAGCAGGCGTCAGGGTCGGGATCGAACCCACGACTTCCTGTATACCAGGCGAGGTAGTTAACATCTCACCACGGAGAGAGAGAGAGACACGCAAACTCCAAATATACAGCAGCAGGCGTCAGGGTCGGGATCGAACCCACGACTTCCTGTATACCAGGCGAGGTAGTTAACATCTCACCACGGAGAGAGAGAGAGACACGCAAACTCCAAATATACAGCAGCAGGCGTCAGGGTCGGGATCGAACCCACGACTCCTGTATACCAGGCGAGGTAGTTAACATCTCAACGGAGAGAGAGAGAGAGACACGCAAACTCCAAATATACAGCAGCAGGCGTCAGGGTCGGGATCGAACCCACGACTTCCTGTATACCAGGCGAGGTAGTTAACATCTCACCACGGAGAGAGAGACGCAAACTCAAATATACAGCAGCAGGCGTCAGGGTCGGGATCGAACCCACGACCTCCTGTATACCAGGCGAGGTAGTTAACATCTCAACACGGGAGAGAGAGACACGCAAACTCCAAATATACAGCAGCAGGCGTCAGGGTCGGGATGAACCCACGACTCCTGTATACCAGGCGAGGTAGTTAACATCTCCACACGGAGAGAGAGAGAGAGACACGCAAACTCCAAATATACAGCAGCAGGCGTCAGGGTCGGATCGAACCCACGACCTCCTGTATACCAGGCGAGGTAGTTAACATCTCACCACGAGAGAGAGAGAGAGACACGCAAACTCCAAATATACAGCAGCAGGCGTCAGGGTCGGGATCGAACCCACGACCTCCTGTATACCAGGCGAGGTAGTTAACATCTCCACGAGAGAGAGAGAGAGAGACACGCAAACTCCAAATATACAGCAGCAGGCGTCAGGGTCGGGATCGAACCCACGACCTCCTGTATACCAGGCGAGGTAGTTAACATCTCACCACGGAGAGAGATGAGAGAGAGACACGCAAACTCCAAATATACAGCAGCAGGCGTCAGGGTCGGGATCGAACCCACGACCTCCTGTATACCAGGCGAGGTAGTTAACATCTCACCACGGAGAGAGAGAGAGACACGCAAACTCCAAATATACAGCAGCAGGCGTCAGGGTCGGGATCGAACCCACGACCTCCTGTATACCAGGCGAGGTAGTTAACATCTCACCACGGAGAGAGAGAGAGAGACACGCAAACTCCAAATATACAGCAGCAGGCGTCAGGGTCGGGATCGAACCCACGACCTCCTGTATACCAGGCGAGGTAGTTAACATCTCCACACGGAGAGGAGAGACACGCAAACTCCAAATATACAGCAGCAGGCGTCAGGGTCGGGATCGAACCCACGACCTCCTGTATACCAGGCGAGGTAGTTAACATCTCAACACGGAGAGAGAGAGAGACACGCAAACTCCAAATATACAGCAGCAGCAGGCGTCAGGGTCGGGATCGAACCCACGACCTTCCTGTATACCAGGCGAGGTAGTTAACATCTCACACGGAGAGAGAGAGAGAGACACGCAAACTCCAAATATACAGCAGCAGGCGTCAGGGTCGGGATCGAACCCACGACCTCCTGTATACCAGGCGAGGTAGTTAACATCTCAACACGGGAGAGAGAGACACGCAAACTCCAAATATACAGCAGCAGGCGTCAGGGTCGGGATCGAACCCACGACTTCCTGTATACCAGGCGAGGTAGTTAACATCTCAACACGGAGAGAGAGAGAGACACGCAAACTCCAAATATACAGCAGCAGCAGGCGTCAGGGTCGGGATCGAACCCACGACTTCCTGTATACCAGGTGAGGTAGTTAACATCTCACCACGGAGAGAGAGAGAGAGAGACATGCAAACTCCAAATATACAGCAGCAGGCGTCAGGGTCTGGATCGAACCCACGACCTCCTGTATACCAGGTGAGGTAGTTAACATCTCACCACGGAGATACGAGGGCTTCCAGGCATATTTATGACCATTTGCCCTCTCATTGTGTGCAATAACAGTCTGTGTGATGAATTTGGGAAACTTTTTCACGACATCATGAATATATGAATAAGTATAGACATGTAAGTCATGTGTGACTGTGTTTTTGCATTCATCTGTGCCTCGATACTGACGTGTAGATGGTGTGCATATTCTTTTATTCTGTCTGCAGCTGTCGCTTCCTCTGACGCTTCCTCTGCAGAATTGGTCTGATGGAGCAAAGGCAGTCAGCGCAGCTCGGTACGGCAAGTCAACAATGCGACCAGCGTGGATACAGCACGGAGCGGACTGGAAATTTGACACAGCACCAGAGAACACACACAGGAGAGAAACCCTTCAAGTGCACTGTGTGTGGGAAGGCATTTCCATGGCCATCAGTTCTTCAGATCCACCAGAGAACACACACGGGAGAGAAACCCTTCAAGTGCACTGTGTGTGTGAAGGCATTTTCACGGTCATATTATCTTAAAAGACACCAGAGAGCACACACGGGAGAGAAACCCTTCAAGTGCAGTGTGTGTGGGAAGGCATTTTCACAGTCATCTTCTCTTATAAAACACCAGAGAACACACACAGGAGAGAAACACTTCTATTGCATTCTGTGCGGGAAGGCGTTTGCACAGTCACAACATCTTCAAATACACGAGAGAACACACACAGGAGAGAAACCCTTCAAGTGCAGTGTGTGTGGGAAAGCGTTTGCACATTCATCTTCTCTTGTAAGACACCAGAGAACACACACGGGAGAGAAACCCTTCAAGTGCAGTGGGTGTGGGAAGGCATTTTCACGGTCACCTTCTCTTGAAAGACACCAGAGAACACACACGGGAGAGAAACCCTTCAAGTGCAGTGGGTGTGGGAAGGCATTTTCACGGTCACCTCTTGAAAGACACCAGAGAACACACACGGGAGAGAAACCCTTCTATTGCATTCTGTGCGGGAAGGCGTTTGCACGGTCACAACATCTTCAAATACACGAGAGAACACACACAGGAGAGAAACCCTTCAAGTGTAGTGTGTGTGGGAAAGCGTTTGCACATTCATCTTCTCTTGTAAGACACCAGAGAACACACAGGGAAGAGAAACCCTTCAAGTGCAGTGGGTGTGGGAAGGCATTTTCACAGTCATCTACTCTTGAAAGACACCAGAGAACACACACGGGAGAGAAACCCTTCAGGTGCACTTTGCGGGAAGGCGTTTGCACATTCATAAATCTTCAAGTACACCAGAGAACGCATAAGCATCAGAAGTGGAGTCTGAAATTGGCTTGTGAGCCCATCCCTCGTGAAACAAGAACTGAAGGAAAATCCCAGATTTGACACTTAAAGGAATCAAGGTGAAATGTGAAGAGGTGATGGTGAAGAGCGAAGAAGTGAAGAGTTGAACACTCAGTTGCTAGGTTCAACCTGCAGAGTAAGAGCAAGCGGCCAGTGTTTGTGGACCTGTGTGTTGGGTAGATCTCTGACCAGCAGCGAGAGCCAATAAGCTCCCAAGCATTCACTATGTTATAATTGCTTTTACATGGTGCTTACTTAATCCGCTCAGCAACTCTGAGTTTTTGCATCGTATCTTGTCTCAAACACTCGAAACATCCCCAAGTGGCAGCTGCCCCTGTGGTGCACAAGGTGGTGGCCCTGCACCGGCCTGCGTGTGGACAAGAGTCTGTCAGTGGGGGGCGATGGTTTGATCTGTCATCTCAGTTGTGGAGTTTGTAGGTAATGTTTAGAATTGCTACATTTTTTGACCCAGACGCCAACATGCCAAAGGCCTACTCGTTTTGAATTGCACAATTGTGTTTCACATCCACTGTTCAGTAGAGGGTGCATTCTTTAAATAGCTCCTTGTTAATAAGATGTTATCTAAACTAAATTATTCATTTTGGAAGAACGTAATCAACCAGGTAGGTTGTTGACTGTTGTGTTGGCTGACTCTTGTGTTGCATTATATTTCTAAGTTCACTATGTTTGTTTTCTCATTCACTTGTTGTACCTGACGATGGTTGCTTGTGTTCCAATCGAAACGTCGTATTCTATAAATTTCGTTCTACGTGACTTTACTGAAAGAACCAGAGAATAAGATGTCATCTGATGCAGTATATTTCACTGCAGTAATTAAATGTTGTGCATATGCCTGTCAATAATTAGAATGAATACTTGTCTGATTGTGTGCGTACATGTAACACACACTGTACGTACACACCACACACGCAACTGTGTACAACACACAGTGTACACACAGTGTACACACACACACACAGTGTATACACACAGTGTCACAGTGTACACACACACACACACACAGTGTACACACACACAGTG
>NW_024705113.1:0-30571 GCF_018977255.1 Callorhinchus milii
CGCTAAAACAGGACGCTAGCACTCACGAAAAAATAATTGTCTTTCATTCACGTAATGAAATGCATATATATGTACACGTACATACCACAAAGCTAAAGTTACAACTCGAGTTAAGCAAGCGCAGCGCGGTGATCATCAGTTGGAGACCTTCTCGAATATTCGCGTGGAAATTCCAAGCGACTATCCATAGGGCAACCGGCGTTGACTTTGCAAAGTGGCACGGAATTGTTGTGAGTGATTTGAAGGACCAAGTGTTGCCGAGACCGGGACTGGAACTTCAACCCTCAAACCTTCTCATTGCGAGACGCATTACGCACACTGTGTACACACAGTTAGCTGTCAGACACACAAGGCACAGATCCCCCTATAACCTTAGCAGACTTTTGGGCAAATGCTGCTATTGAGCATCTATGAAGGTCGACACGGCACGCGAGGTGGTGGATGGCCAGCACCACGCCCGGCCGCCTTTGTCTCCCGAAAAGCGAAGTTTACACATCACACCAGGTACTCATTTGAGGCTGAGTAGACCTAGGGGAGGCCCAGAAGCGGTTCACATAATTGTCACTGGTGTTGTCCGTAAGCGGAAATCGACGCTGAGTCGCCGGATTTGTAGAGCAATGCGCTAACCACTGGGCCACCGCTCCCACGTCCAGAAACACCCCCCCCCACACACACACGCATACAAAGACAAATATCCCCTGTATAGCCTTAACAGACTTTGGGGGCAAGTGTTGTTAGCGAGCACCTATGAAGGCCGTTATGTTACACGAGGGGTAGTGTGGTAAGCACCCGCGTCCCACACCGAATTAAGTAATGCACTCATTTAAGCCTGAGTTGACCTAGGGAGTCCCAGGACCGTTTCTGATGCTCCATCACCGATGTTGGCTGGACAAGTTCTGATTGCGCGTGTCACTCATAAATATAAATTCGTGGCCATGAATCGAACTCAAGCGTCCGCGTGCGTCGTGCAGTGCTGGGACCCACAGAGCCACCGTTCACCACCACCACGTTGACGTTGCGTGGCCACGCAAACAAGGTCTGTTACACAACGTGCTCTTCAACAGACTGTTGGGGCAAGTGCTGTTAGCGAGCACCTATTAAGGCCGGCACCGCGCGCGAGGGTGTGGGTGAATCAATGTAGGGGAGGCCCAGCATTGGGTTCAGATCATCGTAACCCGTGTTGGCTGTGAGTGGGAATCGAACTCTTGTCGCCGGGGTTTCGTAGCGCAAAACAAACCACTGCACTACCGCTCCCCCTACCCACACATTCAAACACTTGCATACATAAACACATCTGTACACGCGCACAGACACACATATATACTGCACATACATAATACACATGTACACACCAAAAAACGCATAAAGTAGATATATTCACATGCGTGCATACCAAGATTCCCCTGTTGTTACAGCCGACATAAACCGCTGGGGCAAATGTCGTTTGCAAGTGCGCGTCTGTGACGGCCGGAGCGGTATACGTGGGAGTGGTGCGATTAGCGGCGCAGCTGTTTACACACAGCACTGGGTACTGGTTTATGGTCGAGTCGACCTAGGGGAATATCCAGGACGGTTCAGATGTCCTCGCCCACTGATGTTACCCGTTGCAGGGAATCGGACCGGCGGGGTGAGGAGCGTAGTGCGCTAACCACTGCACTCCCCATCAGTGACAAAGTTCCTCCTGTTGTGATATCGACTGTTGGGACGAGTGCGGTAAGGGTTGGTGTGACCAGAACCACGCCCGGCCGCCTTTGTATCTCCAGTGATGATGTTTACACCTCTCACCAGGTGCAAATATTGACTATATATAACCTTTAACAAACTTTTGGAGCGAGTGCTGTTAGCCAGCACCTATTGAAACCGACACGGAACTCGGGCGGGGTGGGTGGCCAGTACACGCCCGGCCGCCTTTGTCTCCCCAGTGCTGATGTCTACACACCACACCGAGTACTCATTTAGGCTGAGTCGACTAGGGAAGACCCACGACCGTTCAGATAACCGTCAACGGTGTTGGCCGTGAGCTGGGAATCGAACTCGGTTCGCCGGGTTCTAAGCGCGGTTCGCTAACCGCTGCGCCACCGCTCCCCGTCACGCACACAGACGCAGCAGACGACACAGACAGGCGCGCCGTGCATCGCTCCGCGCTCTCAGCCTCTGCTCTCTCACGGTTGCTGGTGTCGTCGCCGTGGTTATTCACGGGATGATCTCCATGCGCTGCTGCCCGTACAGGTAGTAGTCTAGCTCCTCCGCCGTGAACGGGCTGCTGGCCTGCACGAAGGCCCTCTCGAAGGGCCCCGCAGTCCGCGCGCTCGGTGGGCCCTCATTGTGGCCGGCGCACGCTGGCCCCGACCCGGCCATGTCAAACAGCACCTGCTGGCCGCCACGCATCGGCACGACGGCTGCTGCTGCTGCGGCGGCGGAGCCGGGCATGCACGACTGCAGGGTCGGCTTGCAAGCTTGCAACTGGAGCTGCAGCAGAGTGGGCCCTGCTGCCGCAGCTGCGGCCGCCGCTGCCGCGGCTGCTGCTGCCACCTTTGCCTCCTGCGTGGCCTCGCTGCCGCCCATGGCCAGAGGGCTGGCTCGGATAAGTCTGGGAGGTGCAGGTCGAGAGAGGCGCGGGGTGGTCCCGGGTCCTGCGCCGCCGGGAGGCCGTGTGGAAGGAGCTGCTGCTGCCAGTGACGTACGTAGGCGGCGTCCACCTTGAGGAAGGCCGAGGGGTAGCTGGCGTGGGCTTCATGATGTCCTGCGCGCCTTGCAGGGACCCGTCGGCCGCCGGGAAGGGCCAGATCTCCTGGCGGATGGCGCTGCCGGCACAGAACGAGTGCGGTGGCGGGTTAGAGTACACGCGTTCATGTGTGTGCGTGTGTGTGCGCGCGTCTGATTATAGGCACACTCATTTACGCAGAGCAAACAAGTTTGGACGAGAGTACGCGTGTGTCTGCGCGTACACGTGGTATTGTACACTCGCACGCGTCGCAAAAGTGGGAGCAAGAGCACACGCAGGCAAGTACACATGTGCGGACAATCTTAGTACGCGTGTGTGATTACGCACGCACGCACATATCTACATTAAACACTGTCGGGGCAAGTGTTGTTAGCGAGCACCTATTGAGTACGGCACGGTGCACGAGGGACTGGTGTGGTCAGCACCACCCCTGGCCGCCTTTGTCTCCCCGGTGCTGATATTAGTACACCGCACGGGGTATTCATTTTTGGACCGAATGGACGTGAAAAAAAAATCATGCTCGAAGTAAGTTGTGATTCTCGAAGTCAGTTGTGATTTCCAGACGGCGCTGATGTTGGCCAGAGCTGGATATATAACTTCAACCGCCGGAGTTCGGGGCATAAAACACCCACCGTGGGGCCACTAATCCCAACAAGCCCCCCCCCCATGACCTTAACAGACTGTTGGGAAAGTGCTGTTAGCGAGCACATATGAAGGCCGGCACGGCACACGAGGGGGTGGGTGGCCAATACCACCCCCGGTCGCCTTTGTCTCCAACAGTAGCGATGTTTTACACATCGCACCAGGTACTCATTTGACGCTGAGTCGACCTAGGGGAGGCCCGGGACCAGTTCAGATAACCGTCGCAAAAGACAACGACAAACACGCACGTGTCTGATATTTGTTTAACGAGACTTTAGCTATGGTGTGCATCAGGCGAATCATGTGACAGCATCTACTTTCATTAATAGAGTTTGGTCTTTGGGCAATGGGCGAGGAGGATGGTGAATGAGACGAGAAGGGACAATTTACTCGGGTATAAATTGTGCACTTATCATCTGTTAAGCATGAGTTCGGACACGACACCAGCTGAACACGTGCAGTGTGTTGTGAGTCCTCAAATGTACTCTTAAGGTGAGTCCGTGCAACCGTATGAAGTTTATCGCTTTGCTCTATGTATAAAGTGCAGCACGCTTGTTCATAAACATTACACATTACGCACGACAACCGTATTCATGCAAACACACACACGGGTACGCATTCGTAGCTGTGTACATATAATTTATGTTTTATAAAAAAAAAACATTTCCGAGATTATTGGTCATCAGCCTACATTACAACTCAGTCGAAGGTGCCCGTAAATGCAAAAACAAATTACGCGTTAGCAAAAGAGAACCAAACTGCAACTTATTGCGAATTCGCGACAATTTTACGCTCATGACAAAAAAAAACCCACGTGACGATTTTACCATGAGGAGGAAAGTTTCGCCCGAGCTTCAAACACTGCGCTGGTTTTGACTCTCGCTATCCAGCCTCGCAGACGGTGCATGTCCCTCGCAAAACGCACAGAGCCCCCACAAGCATAGGTCACCCAAACGGGGTTTTCTCAACTTTACCACAGATTCCTCTGTAACAAACGGACCGTCTTCACAACGTAACATACACAATCGCTCTGTTACACTCGACTGTACCAATTGCTTGCGCTATGCGAGTTTACAGAAAAATGCGTAAATTTCCAATGCGTCCCAAAGAACTCGCGGCGCCGTTAAAACCCGCCAGTCAGAACCGTCGCGCGCGACCACATTGAGCGACTTTGACTTTCACCCGCGCTCTCGCAACACATACCTCAGCTCCATGCAGCCTCTCTGTGCCATGTTGGTCGCGCAAGACATCTCAGAACCCTCCGGCGCGCTTCACGGATCGAGCAGGGCAAGTCGAGCTAGGGGTGGCCGCATGACCGGAGCGGTCACGGCTGCGGCGGCTGCGGTGTCGGAGCGCGCTTGGTGACCCCCGTACGAAACAAACACGAGGCGACACCGTGCGGAGTTTGTTCAAAGCAGGAATCGGTGGGACAATTGAGCAGTGGCACCTCGGCTGTGGATAATGGGGCGTGAGGTGTATGAGCCACGGGCGAGGCGAGCGGCGGGCCGAATCTGGTGGGCACGCGCGCTTCGCGAGACGCCTGGCGCTCTCTCCAGCTCCACTCGCGCAGAACGCACTCCGCTAACTCATCTCCTCTCCACTCCGAACCCTCCCCACCACGACCACCACGACCACCACCACCAGCAGCAGCAGCAGCTCCCGGCCCTCCCCCGCCTCTCGCTCTCGCGAATCGAACCCCCGCCTCCCTCCCGAGTGCCCCCGCCCCGCTGATCTTTAAAAAAAAAATCTCTCCCTTCTTCCCTGCTGCTGTTGTGTTCCGCCGTCTTGAACACGTTGTGCTGGTGGTGGTGGGGGTATGCCAGCAGGGCAATTCAGTGTGGGGAGGGGTGGAGGGATGTGTAGCCCCTGAGCGCGTCTCTCCTCGTCTACATCTCGCACAGAACCCGGCACTCGCTCGCCGCCAGCCAGCCCGAGCCGTGCGAGCAGCAGCCCCGTGCGGCGCCGCTCCACGGGGCTGCATCCACAGCAGCGGCCACGCCGTGGGAATCGCCCGTCGCGTCTCGCGCACGCACTCTCGTGTTGTCGTCGAGTGGGTAGAGAGAGCGAGAGGGTGGGGGGGTGGTGGTGTGTGTTGGTCGGCATTGTTTACGTGTTCATGTCGAGGTTGTGTAAGCGAGCCAGTGGACGACTTCAGGAGTTGCCACATCGCAACCGTGAATATCTGAAATGATGCGATCGAAGCGCACGATGATCCGTGGAGGAGCAGCACCATCCATACAGTCACCGGATGATACCAAATACAGGCAGGGCCCTCTTTGATAGTGCGCGTATAGAGACGCGGTATACACGTGGATCTAGTCGAAAGTAGCATTTGTTATTGGGGGGGAGCGGTGGCGCAGTGGTTAGCGCATTGCGCTATTAACGGGGTGGGCTGAGTTCGACTTCTGGCCACGGTTGGCTAACATGAGTGGGAAGTGACATCTGTCATTGGGGAGAGTGCCGCCTTCACCAGTCTGCACTGACCAGCGTGGTGAAGTATGGTCAGACAATCCCTATGACCGAAAGGCGTGGAGGGGTGGGGAGGGGGGTCATCAAGCAGTAGCGTGATAAGAGCGACCAGTCTCGTGCGTCAAGTTTAGGAGACATTGGCTGGATCGTGTTGTAGCCACCTTGGTGCAACTCTATTTGTGGTGCCTGTAAGATTGATGGGTGGGGTGATGTACCTACACGTGGATGGTGGGGGGCACGCGTGTTCTCACCACGCGTTCTCACCACGTGTTCTCACCAAGTGTTCTCACCACGCGTTCTCACCACGTGTTCTCACCACGCGTTCTCACCAAGTGTTCTCACCACGTGTTCTCACTAAGTGTTCTCACCGAGTGTTCTCATCAAGTGAGTGGCAGCCTGCATCGTTCTACGTGCGCAGCTTGTTGTGTTTCGTGTTGCTGTCATTTCCCCCGTACCTCCGATTAGCACGGTTGGCTACGTACGGTGTGAAAGAAGTTCAACGGACAGTACTTACATACGTACTCTCTGGTTCGTTGATCAAAGTTACGTAGATTAAAAAAACACGACATTGCGACCAGTGAAGACGTACGCTTGTGTTGCGACCGAAACGTCGTGTTTTCTTTTATTCTATTTTCCTATCTCCGCGACTTTACCGAAAGAACCAGAGAGTTTAGATTCCTACTTACATACGGTTGATATGGCACCAGTGTCACTAAATACTAATTAGTCAGGCACGTGTTAACCCGCGACCCCACGTGATGCGACGTCGCCTTGCCCCAGTCGTCCGTGCCGTTGACTGCCTACCCCTGTTGAAGTTCAGGAGTAAATCACCTTTAACGTTTTCCTCTGCCCATGACTGACACTGCGTGATTCCACTTCGCGTTGTTTTGCAATGCGACCCAAACACTGTCACGAAGGCTCATAGACTCACAGAGAGAGACCCCTCCCCCCTACACACACCTACCTACCTTACGGTCGACTGTCCGTAGAAGAAACGGGCCCCGTGGTGTGTGTACCGCGTCTGTTGATGCAGTTGCATTTAGACGCGAGATGAATCCACGTTGCATTGTATTTGCGTTCTCACCGAAATCCTCAGCAATGGCACGAGCGACGGCGCATTCTCATTGAACCCGGGCAGTTTATGGAATCGCGCGCCGCGTTCGTGAGCCACCGAACTTAACGTTTCACTTCCTCGATGAAAAGGGAGGATGGACTCACGCGTGGCTGGTCGCGGCTGTGCCGTACAGCTCGCTTGTGTGGTCTCGGCTTGGGCCGTGCGCTGCCCGACAACATTTCCGATGCGTTCATCCCTGAAGACGTTCCAAGCACGTGGAGCGAAACGTCGGACATCACGCATTTCAGGGCGGTGACACGCCACCAGCGGTAGCGAGTTCGCCGCTTGTCGAAGAGGTTCACGGCTCGAATCCACCGGCCGCCCTGATGAACACTGCGGTGTGTTTAAACCGTACAATTACTTACGCGTTGTGAAAAAAGAATAAGAACAGGTTTTACCCTGTCTGGCAATCAAATAGGTGTTAAGACGTCCAAACACCAAATATCAACCTTGTTGGAAGGAATCAAGTCTGCATTAACCACACGTACTTGTGGTGAGCATGCAAGCAAAACCATTCTCTGATAAATAATATACGTATTGTCTGATTGGCCTACGCCAGAGATAGCAGCCTTCTTCAGGGCCCGGCCTCGCCAGTGTCAGAGCAGAGAACGATGCCACAAGGCGAACACCGTTGTCTGATTGACCTACACCAGAGATAGCAGCCTTCTTCAGGGCCCGGCCTCGCCAGTGTCAGAGCAGAGAACGATGCCACAAGGCGAACATCGTTGTCTGTTTCACAGCGAACCTTGACGGCTCCCGTGAAGTCATTCGCAAGAGGAGGCCATTATGGACCGGCGTCATGGTGCAACGGTTGTTTTCGTTTGCACATGTGAAGATTACTCAGTTTAACACGCAGCCTTTCGCGACCAATAGCATCAATAATACAGGGTTTGTTTGGGTTAGATCGCGTAAATTTAAATGTGTCGTTAAACCCGCCACCATCCGACACAGCCAATTAGTAAGGTTTTAACAAGTTGCCATGTTCTATTGAGCTGCCAAACTTTACTAATTGGCTGTGTCGAGTGGTGGCGGGTTTAACGACACATTTATATTTACGCGATCTAAACCCAAGCAAACCCTGTATTATGGATGAAGATTACTCAATTGGAATATAAGTGATAATCATCGCCCCCCCCCCGCCCCCACTGCAAACATTTGCAGGACCCTGCTGAAAAGAGGGTCGTGGGACTCTCAGTGAGGCGTCCTTGGGCAAAAACACGTGACCATCGCGCCTAACAGGCACGCGGCACCGTTCGAAAACGCGTTCGAGAGCTCAAACTGCATTGCTTTTTTCTAAGATGAATATGCACACCCACCGCTCTGGCCTCGCTTATGTGCTGTGAAGAAAGGCCATTGCACGAAACGTCGCCTATTATTATATTTTTAAGGCAGTGTTATTGACGGATATGTTACGAGTTATTTTTTTATTTTGCAAGTTCCAGAATCACTTAAACCACTGATTGTCCAATTTGACTTTAGAGTGTGCTGCACGTTCCATTAAATAACTAAACGTACATATTGTAGTATACAGGCGTTTGTCAATCCACTGCTGAATGAAGACATGCCGATGTCGTGGGGGTTATTTGACCATACTTCACCGCACTGGTCAGTGAGCGTTGCTGAAGGGGTTAATGAGGTTCCACTCTCGGTCCAGGTATCCCTCGCCACTGCTGTCAGCCTTAACGGGGAACTGAACTCAGGTCGTCGGGGTTCACAGCTCAGTGCACGGATCAATGCGCCACCGCTCCTTCATATATTCGGATCTTTATATGTAAATAGAATCAATGTGAGCTATCTTTAACTGATGCCAAAAAATCGTGCCATACAAAGGTACACGTGAATGAAAGGCGTCTGATAGTTCGCAGTGGATTGACCATGGCTGCTGCTGCTGCTGATGATGATGATGATAAAACGCACACACACACACATACACACGCACGCACGCGCACACCTTACTATCCAGAGCCGCCGCACACCTGCGTTTAGCGGACCGGCGGTCGCGCATTGAAAACCACTCGACCGCAAAAGGCCAAAACCCTCCCATCGGGCCGCGTGCTGCGGAATTAAGCGACACGGATGGTGCCGCTTAGGGAAGGCGCACTGCACGGAGGTGATATTAATGCCCTCATACGCCTCATATTATATGTCCTAAAGTGCACGTCGCGTTTACTTAGCGCCGGCATGAGACGAATATTGACGTCGAGCTCCAGAAAGAATGTCCGTCAACCACGTGTGCCCTCGTGCATCATCGTCAGCAACAAGCAGCAGCAGCAGCAACGTCTTCAGCCAAGCGTGACACATCCACCGCGAGATGAAGGTCTCCCCAAAGCAGTCACCATCTCTCGCGATCCACACAGCATCGGCGCACTATTGCTCATTTTATCGCAACAGCACCCTACTTGAATCCTATGCGTGCTATATGAATAAGGGCGATTTGCCCAAAACGTCGCCTATTGTGTTGTCCTTTTAAGGCCACAGTGTTATGAACGCATGTTGTTGAGTTTACATTTTTTTAACTCCTGCGTAAATTGCAACGTTTGTGATTATGTGTTTTTTTTAGGTTGTACCACGGTGTTGTCCGGCATGACGTCCGACGTTTCAGTAATAGAAGAAGCCCCCCCCCCACCCAGGGCGTTGAGCAATACGTTGGACAAATCGTGCCAAACAACACGTGCGTGTGTGTATTTGTTCGGGGAGCGGTAGTGTAGTCGTTAGCGTGCTGCGCTACGAACCCGGCGACCTGAGTTTGATTTCCGGTCGCGGCCAACACCACGTGACGATTATATGAACCGGTCCTGAGCCTCTCCTAGGTCGACTCAGCCTCAAATGAGTACCTGGTGCGGTGTTTAAACATTGCCGCTAGGAAGACAAAGGCGGCCGGGCGTGGTGTTGGCCATCAACCCCCTTGTGTGCCGTGCTGGCCTTCATAGGTGCTCGCAAACAGCAGTTGCCCCAAACATTCCGTCAAGGCTATACGGGGATCTTTGTCTGCAACGCGACTTGCAACTTAATAGGCTTAGCAGTTACCCGGTGAGCTATTAAATACATTGATAAACACCACCCCCTCCCCTAACACGGGCGACTATGAGATTTAAATATGATCCGTATACCGTAGTTGGGCACGTAACATTGCACATTGGCGCTGTCCATACAAAGTATTACGTGCAGTGATTGCTCGCCACATGAACGCGCAGTGGACGACGTATGATTCATAACAAAGTGGATAAGAGCAGCGTAGCGGGCATATTGCATCTCTCACAAAGGGACTCACTAATTGGGCGATATCGACCCCGCTAAAAGGTAAAAACTACAGCAGCGGGCCGTGTGCTTTGGTTGGGTCAACTTTCTGACCAGGCAATTCATCACTTTGCCTAAGATTGATTAAAGGGAACTAAAATAACACAAAATCTGATCAGTCGATATGTAATGCCGCCAACTAAGGGCAGCGGATCGATACAACAGGGCCACTTAGGACAAAAAAAATAATCGTATTATTCTTTGAAACAAGCGAATTGAGATGGGAAAAGATGATTTGGTATTTTGTGCGGCATGTGCCGCGTGCCTTGTAGTGCATTAATGGTGGTGGTGGTGGTGGCGAAAGTGGGGAGGTGGCCACGGCACCACCGTGGGAGGTCAAAGGGTGTTGATAATTGGGGATGGGGCCTGCAGACTCCGAGCCTGAGCAGCTCGTGCCAGCCTCTTAATTGCCTCACTCCTCAAATTGTCACCTCTGCTAATGAGCGATGCGCGTCGTGCCGCACTACAGCCAGCGGCACACACATTAAGAGCTTTGGAGACATGTCTGAATGACGCCGTGCGCGCGCGCGCGTGTGCGTGTGCGCGTGCATTTCACTTTCATTTGTTCTATGATGCTGCTCGTTGTGTAAAGATCGCACGCGGACTCGCTGCTGCTGATGCGTCCTGGCGGGAGGTCTCCAGCCTCTATTCTCGGATAATCTCGGCACCTTCACTCCCGTGGACACTTTGGGATGTTGCTTGTGTGTTCACGGCAGGCACGCTATGCATGCATCCGCTCAGCATATCAATTGCCGCTGTCAACTAAATGAGATCACTTTTTAAAATACAATTATTAATTATTATTTTTTGTTATCGTTTCCTTGAAGCATTTATGGACGTAATTTTTTCAACCTGTCATTCTCGCTTCTTGGCAATAATGATTTTTGTTTTTTTTTTGCACGGAACGTCGCTCGCGTGACTTACAAACAAATCATTAGTGCCCCCCTCTCTCCCTCTCGCTTATGTGCTCATGTGCACATGAAATGTCAGCAGGGGAGCGGTGGCGCAGCAGTTAGCGCTACGCCGCGCTACGAACCCGGCGACCCAGGTTCAATTCTCGCTCACGGCCGACACCCACCGGTGACGATTATCTGAAACGGTCCTGGGCCTCGCCTAGGTTGACTCAGCCTTCAAATGAGTACCTGGTGTGGTGTGTAAACATTGCCACTGGGAGACAAAGGCGACCGCGCGTAGTTTCTGACCACGGCCTTCATTGGTCCTACTCGCTAACAGCACTTGCCCAACAGTCTATTTAGGCCATACGGGTGATCTTTGTCTGGGGGAATGCTGTCCAGTGATGACTTCTTGTTCGTAGTCGTCGTCTGAATGGAGTTGTTTTTGTTTACTCATTCACAGCTCTTTCTCCAATCCACCGCTGGATGGAGGCCTCTCCTGCACGCCCTGTTGTTCCATGGAGGTTGCTTGGGCATACTTCACCACGCTGGCGCGGTGTGTGTCAACATCGCCACTCTGGAGACAAGGGCAGCCGGGCGTGGTGCCGGCCAAACCCACGCCCTCGGGTGCAGCACCGGCCTGAGTCGGTGCTCGCTAACGCTGGGCCGAAACTGAATTACTCTGGGCAAAAGCGAATGTATTAAGGCTATGCGTATATACAACTCATGTATGTAGAATCATGTATGTAGAACTCTTGTATATATAACTTATGTATGTACAACTCATGTATGTAGAACTCATGTATGTAGAACACATGTATGTATAACTCATGTATGTAGATCTCATGTATGTAAAACACATGTATGTGTAACACATGTATGTAGAACTCATGTATGTATAACTCATGTATGTAGATCTCATGTGTATAAATCTCAAATATGGAGAGCGACTTCCACGACACGTAGTATAGAGGGTACTTCTTTATTACTCACACTGGGCACAACACAGGCCAACACTGGTTCTTTCTGACACTGAGTACGACTCTAGGCAATAACACCTCCACTGGCTACACGGACAGCCGATCACTCGCGTGGTCCCCTCGTCCTCACTCGGCCACGCCGCTGGCTGGCGGCGTGACGACGACGGCGATGGAAATCACGCAGGAGATCTTCCACGTGGCCGGACGACGGAGAGAGATGTCGGTGAGCAGTGACGCACCCAGGACCCCACCCATGAGCCCCGGACCCCGGGTCCACTTCCCCTTATATCCCCCCAGGCGTGGCTAGGCCCGCCTCCGGCCACGCCCTCTCATGGAACCTTCGAGCAGGTTCCCAGAGCATCTCGGCTAACCCCCACCAGTTACCTTTGCCCCAGATACCGCTCCTTCTCTGATTGGTTGTTATTTATGTGCCCGTACCCGTGAATCCCTTCCCAGGCCAGCAGGTGTCACCCTGTCATGCCAGCAGGTGTCACCCTGTCATTACACATGTATGTATGTGAGACCGAGCGATGACATCATCAGGTACAATTGGATGGAGTGTTCACAATGCAGGATTGTGACGGGTGGCGACGACTTGTGAGGGAAGGGGGGGGGGGCAGCGGGGATGGGAGCTTCATCTAGCAGTGGATTGACCATGGTTGCTGGTAATGATAATTTGTGTGCAGTATGTCGTTTAGGAACAAAAATATATGTTGCGCGATTTGATGTCCTGTATGTATGTTGAACTTCGTTCGCGCCGTACGTAGCCTTAAACGTGCAAATCGGAGGTGTGTACTGTGTGTAGCGTGAAATGTACTGCATCTCTTGATGCTAAATGTATTGCGAGTTTATGTGACGTTATGTTCAGCGCAACACCTGAGTTACGACAAAGCAGAGCAGGTTAATGACGCCGCGTGAAACCATTTAACTGATTTTATCTGAGCAGGTGATTCGATGCGTGTATTTACTTGAAATATAACGCCATAGGTCTTTACCTTATCACGGGAAAACTGCAATTTAACAGATGCAATACGAGACGTTCCAACAAAGAAATGCTTGGACATGGAAATGTTAATTTCACTTAAAACAATGCTCATTTTTCTACTTGGCTCTTTCGGTAAAGTCACGTAGAAGGGAAGCAATATTGTTTTATATTTTTATTATTTTATTGTTTCCCTTATACGTGACTTTACCGAAAGAACCAAGAATATGAATCCCTGCAGTCACGAAAGCTTTACATCAAAATACAATGCTCATTGTGATGACACCATTATGACAGCGGCATTATGCAATCGATGGTTAATTTACAACATTATTTATTATACACGGGGGAGCGGTGGTGCAGTGGTTGGCGCACTGCATTCTCAACCCAGCCCCGACAAACGTCACGGGGAGTGATATATGAACCAGTGTCGGATTATCCTTGTAGCAAAAGTAGCATATGATGCGGGCACTTTCAAGGGACCCGCGCTAAATGCTTTCAAGCTATTAATTCCGGTTCAGTGATTCTGCACTTGTTCTATTACTATAGTACTATACTGCCTTCAACGTTAATAAACGACTGGGTGTTTAAGGTTAGCGATATTATCTGGCTGTATCGAAAATGAAAAAAATACAATTACTTTACTATGCAAGTAAAAAAATTGTGTTTTAATATTAACGTTTTTTATTTATTTAGGACCTCTTTATAACGTATGCTACAGGCCTTGCACGAGCTTAATCCGGCACTGATATGAACCCGTTCTGAGCGCCACACCTCCAATCACTCAGGTGGTGAAGTATGGTCAAACTATGCCCACGAACGAAACGTCGTGGGGAAGCCTTCATCCAGCAGTGAATTCCCAGTGGGTTGTAAATTCACGCGGATTCTTCACGCACGCGAGGTGGAGGCCGGTTGGGAGATGCCTTCATCCAGCAGTGGATTTACAAAAGCTGTTGCTTGTGATGATGATGACGGCGATTATATATAGCAGAATAACCAGGCTGTGTGTGTGTTCTTGTGTTTGCTGTCACTTAAAGGGCAAAGCAGCAACAATAATAAAAACACGAACTTGACTTTTGTACGCCGCTCGCGAGCTAACGCGCCTGAATGGCCGAGGGAAAGTCACTCGGAATTCACGTCGCTCTATTCGAAAACAAATCTCTAAAACTGCCATAAATCTTCAGGCTGACTCCAATTGTGCCGCTTAAATTAGGGCTGACGTCTCCGGTCGCGTTTTTCTCCCGTGATTAATAGCCGTTCGCATTACACACACACACACATACAAATGTAGACGAGCTTTGAAAAAAAAAATCAATGTCTTTACCTCCCGGATTCATCATCTCTCTCTCTCTCCGTGGGGCAACGCGTTTAGCGTAGGCGTCCCTTCCTCCTCCTCCTCGTCCCTATGCTGGGTGACATTTTGCCTCCGTCCCGCCAAGCAATTAAAACGTTTTCTCTCCGCCTTTTAATTAATTAATGGCCTCCTCTGGCCGCGACGCGCTGACAGAAGGCCAATAACGCGCACTCGCCGAGGGGCTTGAGTGTGTGTCACGCAATTCTTGCATCTCTTTATGGACATCAATAAGGCGTAGGGCCTCGGCGCCGCGTGGTCGTCCCTAATTAATCTACGAGGACTTGGTGGGCCGCTCTTAGAGCTGCTCCGATTGTCAATATGTCAAGGGATATTTATGAGCCACCCGATGCCTGTTGTCGACACGAACCAAAAAACGGTGCCCTCGGATATTGAAGCCGCGGCGCCGATATGACCTCGCCAGGACACGTGAGTGCGCGAATCGCGCTCGCAGCACTTGCCCCAAAAGTATGGTGAGCCTATAACGGGGGAACTTTGTCTTTGTACCGCGCCGGTGACACCACAGTGGAGGGGGCGGGGGTGCACTTGCCCCAAAAGTATGGTGAGCCTATAACGGGGGAACTTTGTCTTTGTACCGCGCCGGTGACACCACAGTGGAGGGGGGCGGGGGTGCACTTGCCCCAAAAGTATGGTGAGCCTATAACGGGGAAACTTTGTCTTTGTACCGCGCCGGTGACACCACAGTGGAGGGGGAGGGCACGTGCGGGGACATCTGCCAGTCATCTCGGTCAGTCAACCCATGGCACCTGGGTCTGTCCCGTAACCTTCTGCCAGCAGCGAACCTTCGTCACTTCATGTGGCCTCAAGGTGCACCTAGTCTGGTACAAGCCGCCACTGAGTGACGTCACCGCCACTTAGTGACGAACGGCAGTTGTTGTTGTTGTCGTGTTTGTACCTTGTTGTGTGCAAGCGAGGAGCCGAAATGTTGCGTAAGCCCTTGCTAAGCGTAGGGAATCATACAGGTGAGCGTTTAACAATCGTGATTAATAGCCTCAGCTACGAGGCACTTGCGAGTCCGTGTAATGATTGCAACGACAAAGATCTCTAAGACTTTTTAAGGAGGCAAGTGCTGTTACAGTCCTTTGTCGTTTCACTGCTGGATGAGGGCCTCCCCACTGGTGAGGCGTGCGAAGGATCGGTTCAGATGTCAATACTCGCTCACGATAGATCCCTATACACCCCTCCCTCGTCAAGGATGACCTATAGCATAAGACAAAGATCCCCCGTCTAGGCTTAACAGAGTTTTGGGGCAAGTGCTGTTAGCAAACACTGATGCAGGCCAGCAAGGCACACGAGAGGGTGGGTGGCCAGCACCACGCCCGGCTGCCTTTGTCTCCCCAGTGGCGATGTTTGCACACCGCACCAGGTACTCATTCGAGGCTGAGTCAACCTAGAGGAAGATCCAGGACCGGTTCAGACAATCGTCACTGGTATTGGGCGTGAACTGGAATCGAACTCGGGTGGCCGGGTTCGTAGTACAACGCGCTAACCATTGCATTACCGCTCCCTACAATAATATCGACACATCTTCATCATAAACATATTTACTGTACTGCATATATACGACACAAATACACTGCGACTTACAGACCAATGTGTTATTATTCTTAGTTAATAAATGAAGTAATGTGAGATTTAATAGATTTCTGCAACAGTTTTGCAAAGTTAATATATTGTTTTACAAATAACGTTGAATATGCAAAATGTAATAAATAACCATGTTGTTGTACACGGTTTACAACATTAACTCTTACACCTCCAACGTGTATGCCAAGACAGTACACAAGATGCGTTGTGTACTGCTCTGATGGAGTCTTGTTCACTACAAGTCAAAGATCACGCGACTTCCTGTCCAAATGAGCATGGAGGTAGTAACCAGATAATCCCTGCGTAAGCTGTGGAAATTCCACGTTCCTATGACAGGGCAAAGTAATTTAAAAAATCCTGAGTATATATAGAAATATCGCTCAACTTCACCGATAAAAACATTTACGCGTACGCATGAACTCTATAACACTTTCCATTATGTGTTCGTCCTCAGAAGTAATACCGTAGTTTAAGAACGTAGAGAAGTATATTCTTAGGTTTTTTTTCGGTAAAGTCACGTAGGTAAAAAAATTAAAATTAAAATTTATAAAAGTAAAATAAAAATAAAATAAAAATCACGACGTTTCGGAGGCAGCACAAGCCTCCGTCGTGATTTAATTTTATTTTAATTTAACTTTTATTAATTTTTATTTTTATTTTTTACCTACGTGACTTTACCGAAAAAACCTAAGAATATGAATCCTTGCAGTCACGAAAGCTTCAAATCTAGAACGTAGAGAAGAGCAGGGCAAAAATACCCTCTAGACCAGCGGTCCCCAACCTTATTGGCACCAGGGACCGGTTTCGTGGAAGACAATTTTTTCACGGACCGGGGTGGGGGGGGGTTCATCATTGGGTCTTTCCCCCTTTTCAAAAAGCTCTCCAGCCACGTTTGTTTTTTACTCATGTTGGCTAGGGTTAGCAGCTTGTGGGCTTACCAACACTGTGCCTGTGACAAGTGCGCAGTGCGGGAAAGAGGCGCGGAGGAAAGTGGTCAATAAAACAATTGGGGCGGGCCACGTGCGGACTCACCGCCCTCACCTCCTGCTGCTGTGCGGCCCGGTTCCTAACAGGCCACGGGCCGGTAGTCGTCCGCGGCCCGGGGGCTGGGGGACCCCTGCTCTAAAGGAACTTTCCAGAACTCCCTCGAGTGGAGGATCTTCTGCCGGCAGCGGCGTGAGAAAGCAACTGCAGGGCTGCACCTTTATTTTTTTGACATGGTTCTGCGGCCCAGGTGTTCCTTAGCTCAGTCGAGAAGCCTTTCAATCCTCGCCGATCTCCCTGCGCGTTGAACGGCCCCTTCATCAGTGCAGAGGCATCCTCTCGTTTTGCACCATTGCACCGAGCAGCGTCCACCTTGGGCCGGAGTTGGCGACCTGAGGCTCAGAATTCGCACGCCGGCTCTTTAAGGACTGCTTCGTGACTTTGTCTTTCTTTATTATTGTTCAGGATCGCCACCGTCTCGTATTCACACGGCATCGCGGCTCTTGAAATATTGAGGGGGTTTTTTTGTTACCTAATTTGCAAAAAAGCCCAAGGCTCTTCTTGTTATTCTAGTTACCGATCCCCTGCTGGTGTTAAATTAGGAATACTTTTCGATGTGAAGAAATTGCTCGTAGCAGATGAAGCTATTTTGGTGAAATACGCAAAAGCTGCAAACATAAATACGTGTTAACTATTCGTATGATCACCATTGGAACCTCCTTTGCCAGTAGAAAAATATGATAATAGCTTTTTTACCCTTTTATCTGGCAACACAACTGACACATTTTTTTACGAGGAGTCATGTTTGCATTGACCACAATACCTGCGGTCGGAATGCAAACGAAAAACACACAACTCTGATAATGTATGCACTGTCCTTGAAATTGATTGGTCCACACCCAAGACAGCTTTCTTCAGAGCCTAGTCTCACGTGGTATTGGACCAGATGACGCCAAAAGGCGCCTTTTGGCGTCATCTGGTCCAACACCATGTGAGACTATGACGCCTTTTGGCGTCATCTGGTCCAACACCATGTAAGACTATTCGTATGATGTCCACAATTATACCACGGGATAGTGTACATAGTTGCAAGGGGCGTCGGGATGCAAGCACATTGCAATGGACTGTGAACACTACTTCTTAGCACGGCCAAACTATTGTTGTGATATGGTCGCGTGACCCTCACGACCCGCGTGGCGTGGGGAGCCTTCATCCAAGTACGGGATTGACCAAGGGGGCCATTCTCTATTTTTCCTTCACCCCCCCCCCCCCCATCAGCTGTCCTCCTCCACGCTTCTCTCTTTCCCCGCAATCGCAGTCCCGCAAAAGTTTCCAGGGCGCGCAAGATCCTGGCTTACGTTGTCGATCCATCGTTGATGTTGTTGTTGTTTTTGTTGCTTTCTGTTTACACGGATCGGTCTCCAAAGGGCCCAAACGTGCACATCGTTGCGTCGACTCGGCCGCGTAAAATGCAGCTCCGATTGTAGAATTTCACCCACGATGTCCATCCGTTGCAGTGCCCCCCCCCCCCGCCGCGCCTAAGACGAGGCGTCACTTGCTGCACACGCTTGAAGCGGGAAAAGAACACGCAGCCGTGTATAGCTCCAGGTTATCTCTCTCTGTCCCCCTCTTTCTCTCTTTTTTGAAGATCAGAGGAAACAAGAAGATGCTCGGTTTAGTTGGCACTTTGCTTCGTTCATCATTTCGTTTTTTTGGCATTGCTTTGCTTTATGTGCTTCCCCCACCCCTCTTTCTAAATGACAGATTTCACGTTTTCTGTGCTGCTTTCTTCGTAGACACAAACATCAACACGAAGAAACACGCTTTGCTCCTCCTCCTCCTTACCCCGTCCCTATCTTTCTACCCCCTCTCTCTCTGTCCCCCCTCTCTCTCTCTGTCCCCATCTCTCTACCCCCCTCTCTCTATACCCCCTCTCTCTCTCTGTCCCCCTCTCTCTACCCCCTCTTTATCTATACCCCCTCTCTCTCTCTCTCTGTCCCCTCTCTCTCTGCCCCCTCTCTATACCCCCCCTCTCTCTCTACCCCCCCTCTCTCTCTACCCCCCTTCTCTCTCTACCCCCCTCTCTCTCTCTGTCCTCCCTCTCTCTCCACCCCTCTCTCTTTCTACCCCTTCTCTCCACTCCCTCTCTCTCTACCCCCCCTCTCTATCCGCGCGCGTAAAGAGTTTCGAGACGCGATTTGAGAATGCTCCTAATCGCTATGCCCCGGCGGAAGCGTGACATTTAAGTGTCGTCGCGGGCACGAGGCGACGCCTGTAATTACCTGCGACAGCGGGGCAAGACGTATGGGTCCCGCGAGGAACATCGCAGCGACGGCTGGCGGGACAGCTATGGATGCAAAGGGCACCGTTAACATAAGATGAGCACAATGAGCCTAGCGATCACCGGCCTGAAGCCGCTCGGGAGGAGCGCTCACACGCGCTTAACATGCCACTCCCCACTCCCAAAATAACAACAACAACAACCATCGCCTTCCCTCTCTATTGATTCCGTCCTTGCCGTAAGCAAAACGTAAGTCAGGTTGTCTTCAAACGGCGAGTGCGGCTTTTGGCTAAACGTCGAAACAAAGACGGTGGCCACCGCACCGCGCGCTCTGAGGTTGCGCTTTTGCGGCCGTCTGGAACGCTCTTGCTTCAGAGGTGAAGAAGCCACTGGAGCTATGCACTTTTAAATCATCGTCTAGATTAACAAACTCATTTCTTTAGAATTGATTTCTGTGTTTAGTCTCGTGTCCTTCCCCCGCACCTCCGATTAGCACGGTTGGCTACGTACGGTGCGAAAGAAGTTCAACATGCGTACATACACACATTAATTATTTGGCGCAGCCGCTGCGTTTGCAGTGGTGCATCAGCACAAATAACAACAACAACAACAAATATCAACACGTTCGTGCCAATAACACTGCCCTGTGCCATGCATGTGCTATGAAGGAGGGCCATTGCCCAAGACTTCGTCTATTTCTACCTTTCCTTCAATGGCCACAGTTAAATTGACGAATGTATTGAGGCGTTTTTATTGCATTACTCTCCAGGAGGAAGGGGGGGGGGTGTACCACGTGTTGTTCTGCGAGACGATATTCAATGTTTCGCTCCGCAATTTCTGGAGCTTCGACTGAGTTCGTGAAGACGCTCCCAGCAGCACGCGGAAGGGAAACGTCCGACAGCGAGCCCAGCGACGTGTGCACATGTACGTCTGTTGAACTTCTTTCGCGCCGTACGTACAACCCCAAACCGCACGGGAGAGCCGTGCAGTGCAACTGGCGAAAACCTTCGCAGCTGTAGAAAGCACGTTTCGTTGTTGGCTGCGTGGGTTAGCGAGTGTTGCAGTGATTTTGCGGTGCGCTTTATAATGCGATGGGTAATTAATTAACCTGGACGTTTTTGTCACGTGAATGCAGTAATTAGTATTAGTCTAATACTGGTGTGCCTCTTCACACTACTCTTATACCGCTCCGCACTCCGTTTTGCCCTTGATGTACCCTACAGAACCCATCTATGCGAACATTGAAACTATAATCAGCCCCCCCCTTGTTCTACGCAGGGGACGGCATTTGGGCTATCTTCATCCTCAAAGTGTTACAAACTAAGCACTGCTAAATATCTTCTGGATAATGTAATCGCCAGGTAAATTCCTGTATCCCATAGAAGCTCCTCCTTTCTGTGCCTGCTCAAAGCCCCCCCCCTCTCGCCCCCCCACCCCGCCCCCCGTAATATGAGAATCAACCTCGGTTTAAATTATTTCTGTGTGGTGGCCCCTAATTTCTGGAATAACCGAGCGAGAATGTTTGGGATAAAAAAGAAAACCTCACCACCTTCGTGCGACTTTAAATCACTTTTGAACCTTTGATTTCCTTTCACATGCACGTGAAATTGATCGCTCTGCTTTGTAGACTTATAAATGTTTTTTATTTTTTACAATCCTACCTACCTCAGTGCTGTTTTACGCCCAATACTTTTAGCATGCGATGCGTTTTACTAGCCTTGTACTTTTTTGTGCTCGTTGTAGCATGTTGATGCACGACGTTGCCATTCAGAATTTGACAATGTATGGTTGTTTTTGAGATTGTGTTTTGCTCTTTATATTTTTTTTATGTAATCAGGCCCCCGTTTAAAATGAACATTTATTGCCTAATGGGTTTTACCTGTGCCAGAAATAAACAAACATGAAGTGGCATCTAGCTTATCCAAATAAATGAACAGAATTAAACATATTTTAGAAATACCAATTCAATTATAGAAATGTGTACCATTCTTTATATATATAGAATGCTGTGATGTTACAACGATAATGTTAAATGTATTACAATTAAATTATTGCATTATTTGATCTGACGCACATGCAATTGTATACATTTATAATAATTCCTGTGACCCAATAGCTTCAAGGCGTATTCATGATTGATAGAATTCTGATTGACTTCTAAAGGTCAGTCTTGCAAAATCAAAGTATAAATGTAGACATTAACAGGACATTTGATGAATAAAAGTGGTGATTTTTAAATGTTATATCATTTTAAAACTCTGATTAATTACAAGCCATATAATTACATTTCTATTCAGCATAGGAAACACTCCGAAAAATATAGGTTCCAGTGAATTCGAATTGCATTGTTCCATTGGAAGTAGCTACAATTGCGATGTAAATTAACCAACATTTTTAGATAGCCCTTGCAGAAACGTTTGTTACGATAATGTCCTTTATTTACCCAGGAAAGCCTCACCGAGTCTGACGACTCTTTGTCAGGCGGATGCTACAATGAATTGGGATGTTTGGCAAATACCGTTGATTACTGTTGGGACTTCACGTGGGAAGAACCATAGATTAGATTACCAGCATTTATTTAATAAACCATGAATGTGCTTGCCTTCTCCTGGACACCTCGCAGCCCAAGCCAACAATAGGCAGTGTTCCCAGGCAGCCTCTCGTTCCAGTGGTAGAAACAGGCCCAGCATCACCTTACCTTCGGAGTTCTGTCGACATCAGGCGCATGTCAGAGGGAGATTTTGTCGTCGGCGTCATTCACAAGCAAAGCATCATATATTCTGTTTCACGTCATCAGTGGTGGCTATATCGGTGTCAAGAATTCGTCACATACCCGCGTGTCCACGCCATATGCCGACGGAATGGCCCGCACGAGAGTGAATCCCAGAAAACCCCCCTCGGAGGGTATCTGGCCGATTATTCTACTCTGGCCAGATATTTTTTTGTAGAGGTGAGAGCTACCCACGACCTGGGGGGGGGGGGGGGGGGGGTATGAGTTAACTGCCGTGGCGAGAGATCGAATTGAAACCGGCGATCGCCCGATTGTTAGCTCGGTGGCGTTACTAACCATTAAAACAACGACGGCACTGCACCCTTCCTTTTTTTTGTAGATACATTATCATGTGAAAGATGGCCTTCAGCGTAAACAGCAGCCCTGCCTGCATCGTGCCGGGCCCCTCACCCACCGGAGGCCAGATCTATCCTCATTACCCTTGTGGCACGGCCCTTGTGGAGCCCATCACGCCCCGGCCGTCTCTACCAAATGTCACGCGTGTCCGTGGAATGGAAGCCTCCCCCAGTAAATAGGAGGACAAATCGGTTACAGCGGTTTAGCACGCCACCACATTATTAATGTGCTTGGCAACAATTATTTCTCCGATCCAGGTCACTGGCCAGAAAATGGAGGCTTGGCTGGTGCCTGCCTGTGCGTGCCTTTTGCCCGCAGGATGCAAACCTCGGTGATAGATCTTACACGCGTGCTTTTTTGTTTATTTAACGGAAAAGCTAATACTATTACGCGTGCTTATTTTGTGATGTTCATTGTATAGTTTCGCGTTGAAACTTGGATCAATTTCGTACATCGGACATTTCGCCAGTATTGGTGCAAACAAGGCTGACTGCTGATGAAACGCTAAATGTCGAAACCCGTCCATGGTTTGCTCGTATTGAATCAATGCTGCGTCCAGAAGGCCGTGCGGCTGGTGCTTCGTGATTATTTTGTGCACAAGATTATGCTTCTATATAAATGTTGTATCCGCAAAGCGTGCCTATCTATTTCTCATGCCAGCACATGTATGCATGTAAACAAGTGAAATCGAGTAAAATATTTAGGTGAAATGCTACAGAGGGAATTGCATTTTACGTATAATTTATACACAAAAACGTGCACCCCTTTGCCAATCCACCACACTGATCTGTGCGGGGCAGTGAAGGCTGAACGTACCGGGAGCCTAGAAGTACAACACAACACCATGGTTTTGCTGTTCTGCCACCTTGTTGTGTCAAATGGTCACATATCCAGGCTCGTTCTTGCCTCACTTTGCATCATCTGGTGACCTGGGATGCGATTAGTGGTAATAGATAATACTGGCGCCAAGTGGTGCCTGAACCTGGTCTGGGCCTCCCCTACATCGACTCAGTCCTAAATGAGTACTGCGTGTAGACATCACACTTGGCAGACTCAGGCAGGCAGGTCGGTATGGTACTGGCCACAACGCCGGCTCATGTGCCATGGCAATCTTCATAGGTCCTCGCTCACATCACTTGCCCCAACAGTCTGAATGATGGTGTTATCTTTTTGCGTGTGAAAATATGTACCGTGTGTTTGTGTGTTTTTAAACATACAACTAAGTGAAGTATTCCGACAGGTTACGAACTTAATCAGATTTTTTAAAAATATAAAAGTTTCGGCCCTAAAAAGGACACGAGTACATTTAAGGTTTGCTCAAATGAGTCTTCATAATTAATAACAATACTAATGGTGTAGGTTTTTTAAAGAGTACAAATACCAAGGCATTTCAAGGTGCCGCTCATAGCGCAGGGTACTAATTTCATGAGAAACATGCGTGTAGAGTAGTTGGCTGCTATGAATTTCCACATGATAAGCTACTTCTTTGAGCTCTCAATTAGGGCCAGGTCACTTCTGAAAAAGAGCTTTATAGCTCAGTGAGCCTGACCTGGTCAAATAAAACAGAAGTTCGTTCATGGCTTTGAAATCGTAGCACAATTATACACAGATTTGCACAAACGTGGAAGAGTAGACTAAATTACCCACTTGAGGAGCAGTCCAGAGGCCCTTTCTGCCGGCAGTGGGGTGAGCGAGCAAACGCACATTTGCTACCTTTGCTACCTTTATATCACACTGGCCAATCCCACAAAAGGCGTGCGCGTTGCTGGCATGAGCTGCTGCTGCTTCTCTGCTCACGACTCGCCACCGCTAAGTCCGCCATCCACAATGCGGTCTCTCTCTCTCTCTCCCGGGTGGGGTCTGTACCAGTGCCGGCTCACGCCAACCAGCTGTCCACCATCTCATTTTCTCCCTTCAGCTGTGAAAATCATTATCTCATTAAACCCACGTACGCCGTCAGTGCCCCTGCTGGCGTGAGCTGCCAGCTCTTTCGTGGCCCCGTGTCACGGGGGGCGGTTGGAGGTGGTGGTGGTGGTGGTGGGGGGGGGAGCAAGCAGAGAGTCACTGCGCTTCCCTCTTTACCACCGATTCTTCAGGGCAAGTTTCTTTGTTCGGCGCTGGCACTTGACAAGAAGTCACGCTTGGGTTCTGTGTGCATCGCTGTATTGCTCCGTGCGATAGAGCGTGTCAGTAGCAAACGTACACGTCTTAAGCCTCCGCGCGTTCTATGCGCAGCGCGGCGTTGTATTGATTAATTAAAAACTAAACTAAATAATGTTTATTATTTTACCAGGTAAGGCCCACCGAACTATACAGCGCTTCTTTAGAAGCGACCTGGCCACAAATGATAACTTAACGAAGTAGATTATCACGTGGGAAATTTATAGCGGCCAAATAAACGCAAGTTTCTGCATGTGAAGGGGAAAACCGGAGGAGCCGGAGAAGAATCCACGCGACCACGGGGAGAGAGACACGCACGCTCCGAATTTGCTGCCCTTTGTCGATCCACTGCTGGATGACGACCTGCCACCCTGTTGGTACCATTGGTGTTGCTTGACCAGGCTATCCCACGGCCGGTGAGTGTGGATTGGTGGAGGAGCTGGGTGGAGAAGGGATAGCAAGGACCTTGGTTCATATATCACTTGCCACTGATGTAAGCCATGCCTGGGAATCAGATCGAGAATCAGATCGAGAATCAGGTCGTGGGGATCAGAGAGCAGTAAACTCACCACTGTGCTACCACTCGTCCCAACACAGCATTAGATATATATTTATTTTTAAAAAGATGCTGAACAATTGTTAAACTTATTCACGATGTTTTAAAAAGCAGGACGCTCAGTATTTGTGTGAATTGATGAAAAATCGTAGATTTAACATCGACCCATCATTAATGTAGTTAAAGCATGCTATATAGCGCAATTAATTAAACTAAATACTTTCAAACTAATTTAGTGTATAATGTGCCATTCTAAAAATTAATTGAACGTTCTTTATTTATGCATACGGTATTAATAAAATGGCTTTTCTTAATCTTAATGTCTGGTGCTAAGTGATCCATTACATTTGATGGATGTCTGCGCACAAAAATGCATTGAATCCTTTGCAAACTTTGCAACGCAGAAAAATGCTCTTTTCTTAGAAAAACTGCACACACACATTCACAAACTCTCTCAAGCTTCGCCACCCTTATTTGGCCACGAGCCTCGTGACATTTCTTAAACGGGTCAGAACATTTCTCAGCGGCGCACAATGCTGACCGCCGTCATAACGCAGAGCCGTCCAGATGAGGGCTAAGTTCCACGTAGAGTCGAGCAAACGTCAATTTTGGAGCCCCCTTTGCCATGGCGCCAAAACAAACCTCCCACCCCCCCCACCCGTTTCCCGGTCCGACAACCACGACTACCCCTTGTGTCCGCAGAGTAAAGCACATTTTGATGTGACAGATGCCCCCGTCTGCGCTAAATCAGCTCTGGCAGAGGAGTCGTTACGTCCAGACAAGATGATACGTCCTGCACGGCCAAGGGGTGCATCCAAACGTCTGCCGAGATGCGCCGGGAGTCTGATTTGTGCCTCGTCAGGGACCACGAGCTGTGGCTACCACCGCCCATGATTTGGTGCGATACACTTTCTGCTGACACTATTCTGTTTTATCCACAATTTGTCTCTTTAACAAGCACCGGGCCTCCTTGGTCATTTTAGGCACTCCTGATTTTTTTTTTATCAGTGGTCCCCTGGCATAAGCAGGCTTTTTGGATTCGGGCCGTTTGCTTAGCGTGTATTCAATTACGATGCGTGAGTGATAATGGTGCAACGTTCGCACTCGGGCCCGCTCTGTAATGCCTCATTTCCGGGAGCCGCTTGGCATTTTCCTAGCTGAGTACGTTTGTTAGTCATAAAGTGAAATATTTTTCTCGCATTTTTATTTTCACTGATTAAAAAAAAAAACTTCTGAAGAGCAAACATTTTAATTAAACATGAGCTAAATGGAAATGCACATCTTAAATGCTAGTTGAGAAAATTGAGAGTGGTTTTGGGCAGGGCATCTCGCGAGAAGGAATGATGGCCGGTGGTCAGGAATTGTGATGGAGTGGAAGCCAAGGAATAGAACGCGCGCGTTCGATAGGACATCAATTCGTGTGCGGTGGTGGGGTGGATTGTTACGTTTCAGAACCATGAGAGATGCCGACAGCTTGGACAGGATTTCATCCAGCAGTGGATTGATCATGGCTGATGATAAAGGTTACCCAAAAATCTCCAGCGCACCCTTTAGCTTACATTTTCCATTGCAGCTGAATGTTATGATCACGGAAAAATAAACATTATTGGCTGCAAATGTTGCCTTGTAAATGGGTGAAATATTTAGCAGTTCCATACTGCATATACCATTGTCATGGTAGTTATTGGCAATAACAGACATGAGCGAAAAGTTAGGGACATGAATTTGTATTACATTAATAATACGGTGATGATACAGGAGTATATACACACACAAGAGGGTTCACAACTTTTGATGTTGTATTTTGCAAGTGTCACATTGATTTACACATTAATTTGACTTTACAACATAGCCACTCTTTCTACTACTGCCATGTAATACAGAAATGTGTCTAATCTATGTACTCACACAAACCAACACTAAGCCTATTCTTAGGTTTTTTCGGTAAAGTCACGTAGGTAAAAAATAAAATTAATAAAAGTAAATAAAAATAAAATAAAAATCACGACGTTTCGGAGGCAACACAAGCTTCCGTCTTCAGGTGGAACCGTCACAGCACGATAGCTGTATCACTTCTGAAACGTCGTGATTTTTATTTTATTTTATTTTACTTTTATTAATTTTAATTTTTACCTACGTGACTTTACCGAAAAAACCTAAGAATATGAATCCTTGCAGTCACGAAAGCTTCAAATCTAGAATCAACACTAAGCCTAACAATTCCTTTAACGCAATTTAAACGATTCATCATAACTTTAAATGACTGGGTAACCTCTTTATTTTTCGAGAAGGCATGGCTTTCCCAAACGATTACAACACAAAAACATCCAGTTGTGTCACACACTGTGCAGGCACAAGGCCCCAATTCAACCGGAGGTGTCCGGGGCTGACCTCCAAAAAATATCCTCCCACCCACTCTGGTCAGCTATTCATGTGGGGGGGAGGGGGGGCGGTAGAGAACAGGGTCCAGGAGCTTGGAAAGGGGGGGGGGCAGAAAACATTTGATGACAAATTAGGCCAGCGCAGACATAAACGCCATTCCGGTGTGCCGGTAACAAATTAGGTGCAAAAAAAAAAAACGTGCGCGCGAACATTTCCACGTGAAGCCGCAAATGCCAGGAGCGAAGTAAGCTGCGGACCGGCCGTGAACACAACGCCCATCGCGCAGCGCCACGCATTTCTAGATTCCATAACTTCCTCTGGCCATTAATTAAATCGGCGACAATAGCTGATGCGCTGCCCTATTTGCTCGATATTCGCCTTCATTTGTCTCGCCCCTCGTTTTCACGAGAGAGCGCGGTGCGAGTGAGCGAGAGAGAGAGAGCGAGAGAGTAGCTAGCGAGAGAGGGGGCCGGTGCTCACTTGGGCGGAAAGGCGTCCTCCTCTCCCCCCCCCCCCAGTCTCGTCTCCCACTGAAACTAATTACGGGGTCCGGCGGGCCGAGCTGGAGGCAGCCGAGCCGAGCCGCGCGATCCGGGGGGACACGGCCGCCGCACGCGGGGTTAACGGGAGACCCATTCCTGCGCAATCGACGCCACCGCCGCTTCCTCCAGGAATCCCGCGCCATCATCCACCGCCCGCCCGCCGGCACCGCGAGGCATTAACCCGACACCAAGCGACGGCAAATGCGCAGCTCAGAGGGGTTGTCCAAATAAACTTAAACTAAAGTTTTTCAATTTTTTTTTATTTGACCAGGTTTGGCCCACTGAGCTATTGCAGCTCTTCTTCAGAAGCGACCTGACCATCACAAATGATGGCTCAACGAAAGTGGACAGTTACAGCAGCCAAATACTCCACAACGCATGTTTCTGAACGTGAAGGGGAAAAAACACCGGTGGGCCGCCGGAGGAAAATCCACGCGACCACAGGGAGAGAAACATGCAAACTACTAAAATATACAGGCGTCAGGGTCGGGATCAAACCCACGGCACCCTTCCTACCAGGCGAGGGAGTTCACATCTCGCCATCGCGGCCCTCGGCATGAGCTAACTTCGCAGTGGGCAAAGCGCAGCGCCCCATGTATCTCAAGCCCACCCCCCCACCCCAGTGCTGGCGCTCTGTATATGCCAACGAAGAAAACACTTTGGGCCCAAAGTAGCTCAAGGGGTTCGCCAGTGGCGACGCTCGTATAGAAGCCGTCCATAAATGACGTCACGCACCTAGGGGGGGGGGTCAGACATTTGTGACGATGTGTGACGAGGGGGGGGGGGTTTGAGAAATGTGACGTCACATCAAAATGCGCAACTTTACATAAATATAGACAACACGTTCTACTTAATTAAATAGACTTTTTAATAAATGTTTTCTCCTACAACATCAGAGTGCAGCGCCACATTAAATACGCACTACAATGACAATAGTTTAAAGCGATTTGAAGCATGTTTTATATTTGGGGGGGGCAGAGCGTTGTGACGCCATATTTGAGGGAGGGGGTCTGCCTTTTTGTGACGCCGTGTGACGAGGGGGGGGGGTCAAAAATCGTCCAAAATTGCGTGACGTCATTTATGGAAGGCCCCATACGCGAACTAAGCAACTGCGAAAGCGCAGGACCCATCTCATGGGGTCCCCTCTGGCGAAACTTGCTTTACGACAACGAAGCAAAAAGCGTAGAGCCCAAAGTAGCGCAATGGGTTCCCCGGATTTGTGAGAAATTAAAAATACATTGCAATCAGCTCAAATTCGCCAACAAACAAAGTCAATAATCTTGAATGACGAGGTTACAAATCAGTTTATTGCGGTTAGTCTATTCGCTTAATATTTTACGTGACACAGCCAACGTTACAAACAGAGCGCACACAAACGTTGAATGCTCAACAGAATGAGTTAAAGACACGGTCTGCTTTTTCCCCCAGTGCATTCTGGTCTCGCCCTCTCCCTCTGCGATGCTACAGGGCGAGTTGGAGGGGGCTGACCCCTCGCCCCCCCCTCCTAAATTGTTCCAGTCAAGTCGAAAGTGGACAAAACAGAAACGATCAGGGCAAAGAAAGTGATAGGTGTCACAGCTTTTCTTTATACATGCTGTGGGGGGCAGTGCGCATGACAGACGCGTGCACATCGAGTCGTGACTTGTTCTGTTGAGCCTTCAGCTCGTGTTCACAGTTTGCTCAACACGAACTTTGTCGTGCCCCCACACACACCGTCTCCCCCCCCCCCCCCTTTAAACAAGGTCACGCTGCACGGTTTGCGTTGCCACCCCACTCACTGCGAATTGTCTCGTGGTGAAAACTTGGCGAGAGGAGCGGTTTGTGTTATTGTCGTTATCCGCTTCCTTCCACGTCACGCTCTCATGCCTGTCAAGCCATTATCAGTGCCCTACCTTACTACGGACAAATTCAGAACTTATTGGTCACCCCGTGACCTTATACATCTCATGTTCATCCTACAAAGTCTCGCCACAAGGGAGAAACACAAACAAATAGAAATGTTTTGCCCGTATTGAAACGGCTGTACGCCGTATGGATCTGAAAACTGAATCTCCCTGTCCAAGATTACGGGGTAAACCGTGATGGGTTGACACGGTATGCTCACTCGTGCGGCTTCTTCGTGGCAAATGAAACGAGGGCGTCTTTCAGTTGGGTGTCCACACGTTGTAATGTGCTCAAGTTAACCAACATTTAAAAAAGTCGGTGTGCCAAGATGTGCACTGGCACGAGGAGATCGCGCAGTCTGTTTGTGTGTTTATACAGATTGCTGTGGGGTTTGTTGTTGTTGTTGTTGTTGTTGCTGCATCTGTTTACGTTCGTTGCATGTTTGGGCCATCTGGCCAGGATTTGAACGATGAGGCCCATTTCTCCGGTTCGCCTTGAACGCCGCTCATTAAAGCAAAGGGGTGTCGCACGCGAGTGAAATTAGCGACGCTTAGGCGGACAGGGGAAATAAACAACGTTTCCACCGACGTCGGA